>NC_057798.1:492517458-492674484 GCF_018294505.1 Triticum aestivum
ATCATCGGAGAAAAAGCTCGGCACGGGGGGGGGGCCTAGAGGGATGGCCGGGGCGGCGGCGGACCGGTGGTGGGGAGTGTTTTTGGGGCGGGCGGGGCGGCGCACCGCCGGCCTTGGGCGGCGGGGGGCTGCTGTTTGGCCGGTGGTGGCTGGCGGCTCAGGGGGGTGGAGGTTGAAGATGAACCGCAGGCCCTTGATTTCGTATCCAACGGCTGCAAAATTGAATGACCAGAGATGAAAAAGTCAGTTGACCGACGTGTAGCCTCACCTTGCTAGTGAGTTCAGTTTCGACAACAAAATTCAGTTTCGACAACAAAATTCAGTTTCGACAGTTAGGTTCAGTTTCGACAGTTAAGTTCAGAGATGAGCGGCTGATGTATTTTACATCTAGCACTTTGTGGTTATGTATTTTACGTCATGTATTGGAGATGTTATTTGAATTCCACTCAGGTTAACGTTGTTAGTTGTCTCTCTTGTGCTGCTTCAGCCTCGGCATCGTACAACTCAACGGAGCTGCTCCAAGGACGAAACCCTCCATCACAGCGGAGCAGTACCTCGGGCTCCATCTCCAGACGCCTAAGATCTTCTTCCCTCCTCCGACAGCAAAGTCAGCCGGAGCATCCTCACCGGCCAACCCAATCACGCTGAGATCGACATGGCTTCGCCAAAGAGGTTGTACACTTGTTGCATCTCTTTTTTACTCTACTTATATATATTGTCCACTGAGCACTCGTAGTAACGGGAACTACGATTATTTTATCCTACTATATGACAAGCAGTGAGGTACCAGGCAAATTAGCTATCCGTGATGGACTCTCTTGAACGTCGTCATTATTTATCTCTGCGCATTTGAACTGTGCATTTGTCGATGGGCCTGGGAGTTGAGCTAGTATGGCAGTGGCCTGGGTCCAAAGTAATAGAAGTAGCACAAAAACATTTTGTTAGTGTAGGATTTTCCTTGCTCAAGCCTGCCTACTAGAATCGCCAGTGCTTGAAAGGAAAAGTTAATGGAAAACATAGGAATTGGAAAGTTTCCTATGGTACTACTTTTCATGAATTTGGTGCAAAGGAATGGAGCAAAGGAAAACTGTAGGATTTGTTCCTTTAGTGTCTCCATGAAAGAAAAACCGTAGGAATTCTAATTTCCACTTCCCCTCCTTTTCATATTCCTATTCATCAAGCACAAGACTAAGAGATAGTAGCATAATAGCATTATAACCACACATTTTCTTGTGGTTTGACTTAATCTCACCTTGCTTTTTTGCATCCTGTGATCTTCCAATTGTTGTGAGTCAAACACCCAGATTGGCAGAAATCCTGTGTTTTTAAATTCTCTATTTTGCACGTGCATTCCTATACTATTCATGTCTATTTCCTATCCCTGCATTGTTGGAATCCTCAAATTCAAACAAGCCCTTACTCAATTACTTCTGTTACAGATATGTGTCAAAGAAAACCTTGTGTGGTTTGTCCTGCTCCTGCGGCGCTGTGTTCCACCCAGCTCAGCTGCTCCAACGATGAAAGGGTTCACCACAACAGGGATCCGCTCTCCAGACTGTCTTTTGCCGCCTCAGATCTTCTTCCCGCCGCCGGCAGCCACGACAACTGCATTACCATCATCAACTGAGCAGATGACCTTGAGGACTACACTGGTCCGCAAGAGAGGTCGCACTCTTCCGTGTCTGCTTACGTTATGCGTCGCTTAATACGATGACATGCTAATTCTCGTCGTGTTCACCTATTAGACTCCTAGTCAGGTCCAAACTAATGCTCAAACTTGAGTTTTTAAATGGTTGTGGGGTACATATTGGGGCAGCAATTAGTACTATCTGTCTACTATCTGGTTAATCTCCGGTGTCTACTATGAGTTTCATGTTGGGTGCAAACAAACATTAAAGGAGCCATTATCTGTATTTTTTAACTAAAGCTATTATCTGCCTGCTATCATTGGTTTTGGGTCTATCCACAGTTTGCTACCATCACTCTGGATTTGTGCATGCGCTCCTTACATAATCTCACTATGTTTTATTCCTATGCATGCCAGTTATTGTACACAATGGAACTGATCATGTAGAGCAAAAGAGATAAGCCTTGCGTGGCAATAAAATTTCATGCAGACGTCGTTCCATGGTGGGTGCAAAGGCAGCCCCCCTCCACCCATTTCGGATCGTAATCCAGAGGAAGATAATTGTTCTGAGGGGGATTCAGAAGGAGAAGACCACTCCTATTTACCCCATGAGGTCTTCGCTCTAACTTGGCATGCTGATGTTGGTAATATCATGCATATGCTGCCTTGCATTGCTTACTGTATACACTAAAGATGTCATCTGCTTAGTTTAGACATGCTTTGTGTCAATGCCATCTGTTTTGTTTCTTTATCGTATATGTGAACCATGCAATGCCATCTTGTCTAGCCAGGCATCATATATGTGAATTTTGCTATGCCACCCTGGTTAGCCAGTCATCTTATATGTGAATTATATCATGCCATCATTTTTTTATTATGTGTTAAATTTGTCAACAATTTTAGTACATTCAATTACTCTTCCTATGCATCAGCCATTCGGCACGGTCATGGAAAAATCTGGAGTGGAAACAAGGTCTTCAGAGCAGACAATGCTATCTGACGAAGCGCATGTCTTGCTGGTTACCGATAGCTCGTCAAAGGAGGATTCAGAGACAGATGACCAGTCATATTTCCCCCCCGAGGTGCATGCCCTAACTTGGCAGGGTTATGTTACTCATATCGTGCGTATGGTATCTTGCATTGCTATGTCATTTGCTTAGTTTAGACATGCTTTGTGTGAATGCCACCTGTTTAGTGTCTAATTACCATATATCTGAATTATGCAATGCCATCTTGTTGCAAGACATTATATATGTGAATTATGCAATGCTATCTTGTTGCAAGGCACTATGTATGTGAATTATGCAGTGCCATGCTGTTTAGGCAACCATCATATATGTGAATTATATCATGCCGTCCTTTTTTTGTATTTCTCATTGCTTTTGTCGACAATGTTTGTATACTCAACTGCTCTTCCTGTGCATCAGCCATTTGAATTGGTGATGGAGAAATCTGGAGTGAAAATAAGGTCTTCAGAGTAGACAATGCTACCTGCTGAAGCAGATATCTTGCTGGTTACAGATAGCTCTTCAGAGGAGGATTCAGAGCCAGATGACCAGTCCTATTATCCCCTTGAGGTGTATGCTCAAACTTGGCAGGGTTATATTACTCATATAATGCATATGTTGTATTGCAATGCTTATTTTTTACATCATATACACAATATTGAATGACATCTCCTTAGTTGACACATCATATATACAATTTCCCTCTGCGCACTTCCTTAGTATATAAATCATATATTTGAATTATGTCATGCCATGATGTTTACATAGACAACATGTATCAGAATTATGGCATGCCAACCCATTTTCTAAAGACATAATATAGTTATGTCATCTCATCCTGTTTACATAGTCATCATATTTTAAATTATGTCATTCTATCCGTGAATTATATCATGCCATCATGTTTCCATCGACGGCATGTTTGTGATTTATGGCATGCCAACCACTTTAATAGACATATCGTATAGTTATATCATGTCATCATGTTTACATAGTCATCATATTTTGAAGTATGTCATTCTATCATGTTTAGTTAGCCATCATACATGTGAAATTGTGTCATGCTATCATGTTTAATTAGCCATCATATATGTGAAATTATGTCCTGCTATTCTGTTTGCTTAGAAAACATAAATGTGAATTATTTCATGCCCTGTTTTCTTCCCTACTATCCATTGCACCTGTCTATCTTACAATGTCTGTACATTCAATTAATTTTCTTGTTTATCAGCCATTTCAATTGGAGGGAGTGATGGCAGTATCTGTGGGAGTAAAAACACGGTCTTCAGAAAAGATCATGCTACCTGTCGATGCAGATAGAACCGCGGTTGTACTTGCCCAAGAATTAGCCCCACCACACATAACCCACACTCATGCAGATTGTACCCTTACCCAGTTGGACAGAGAACCAGCTAAACCCCTTCTAACCCCAACCCCAACAGATAGACACCCAGTTCCCGTTCACACAACACCGTCTCCACCATAGAGCACCCAAACACGAGCAGTTAGTAAGGCAACTGCAGTGCCCAAATCACGAGGACCACCACTCCGAACCCAAAGTCAACACTTAAAGCAGAAGAAGAATTGTTCTCAGGTCATGTTCCGTAGCTATGGTTCATACTACTTTGCTCTTGCATCACTGTATTTACTGATACCACCCAATTTCAAATTTGAAGGATGCAATTGAAACTCCAATGGCGCAACAGGTATGTTTTAAACCTGTTTCTTCAACGTGTTTGGTTGTTTGCTATTGTAACTTGCTCTATGTTGATTTCAGTTTCAATTGAATAAACAGTTATGTTCTCATGCCATGCACATGACAAGTGTTGTTATTGTTGTGTAGTTTCCCACACTTATGTTCTGTCTATGCTGCTTTGTCTTAAATAGATATGATTCGAACTGTATCTATCTTGATTTGGCAACATAAACTAGAATGATATAGACCATACAGTGACCATACTACATAGATATATGTTTGCTTCATGTTGTTATCCTCTCCACCTTACTACTAAACTGGTTTACCAAAATGAGTTTCATATACTACATTGTAAACCTGAGATGTGTGTGTTTGTTTCCCTTTTAGAACGCGGATAAAATATTGGAGAAGAGTACCTTGTTATGCAATGGTAAAGGAAGTAATGCAGATAAGGTTCAAGATAGTGAGACATCCCTGTTGGTCTCCAAGAAAGCTGATAAAAACTATATTGAGGACACTGAGACAACCCCAAAGTCCTGTCTTGATGTAGTGTTCGAGTTACTGGCTACCACTGCTGGCACCAGCTCTTCTAACTCGTTGCCTGAATCAGTTCGGCTTCTTGAGTCTCAACTTCAAGTTGAAAGACATCGATCAGATGTTATGCGATAGGAACCCGAAGGACTGAGGAAGTCCCTGCAGAATTCAGATGCATACTTTCTGGTGCAACAGCTGGCGCTGGAGGACTTAAGAGCCAAATAAGAGAAAGTTAATAAGCTTGATAAGCATCTTGCCAGCATTATGGGTACCCAGGATATTGTTTCTTGAGCTCTTCTAAAGTGGTTTCCGTTCTGGACTTGTTTTGCTGCGGCGTTTATATGCTGTTGTGTTCCCTATATTTGCACTGGTGGCGAACTTTGATGCCCAGTGGACGTAATATGTGTAATAGCCGTGATAGCCTAGTGTAAGTTGCTTGCTTATTTATTTCCTTGTTGTCTTGTTTATTTGTTTGCTTGTAGTCAGTGCAGTTCTTTTTCTGCCGTTTGCTAGTGGCTGCAACAACCTATTTTTTAAAACTAGGCCAAAATAACCATGGGCTAACATTTACTGTAGTGACACTGCACCTACGGGTCGTAAAAACAGTGGGCCTTCTACGGGCCGTATAAATAGTGGGCCTTCCATGGGCCCTAGAAACAATGGGCCTTCTACGGGCCGCAGAAACAATGGGCCTTCTACGGGCAGTATGATCGATTGGCCAAACATGGGCCAATAATAGGCCGCATTATGGCCGTAAACGGGCTAGAGTTGGAATCGTCCGTTCATGGGCCGACCATAACGGGCCAGCGTTAATAGGCCGTATTTCATGATGCTATGAAAACGGCCCAACGTGTTAACGGACCACAAACAGGCCGACTGTAACCACAGGCTGAATTTGGCCCATAAGCAGAAAATGACAGTAATGGGGCGTAAGTAAACGAATGCTGGAAATGAGCCCAAGAATAAATGGGCTCTGAGAAGGCCGAAAGATAACATGGGCTGGAAACGGCCCAACGGAATAACGGGCCCTTAATGGGTATAAAGTGATACACTACTCATCACGAGCTAGTTTCACCATGGGCCGTTAATGGGTGTAAAGTAATACACTGTTCATTACGGGTCAGTTTCACCATGGGCCGTTAATAGGCCAAGAGTTACATAGGGCCTCATATGGGTCGAAAGATGTCATGGGCCATACATGGGCCAGAAGTGAAAATGGGCTGGAATCATATTGGGTGGCCCAGATGACTCTACTGGGCCTAATTCGGATAGGGCGTATTGGGCCTTGGGTTAGTGGGCTGTAAATGGGCTATATGCGAACAGGCTGTTAACAAGCTTTACAAGGGCCGGCCCGCCACCTTTTGACCAAGTCAAATGGGCCGGCCTTTTCACAGGAATGGTCCTCTGTTGGGCCGTGCCACGTGTCCACGTATCATAGGCGCCTTCTGTCCATTGAGTGGATGACATCTGTCCCAACGGTGAGCCGACACGTGTCTCCTCCAGCCAATGATGATTTTACACGTGGAAAATCCCCATTGGTCGGGGCTGTTAACGGGTTATCGGATCCAAAACCCGACCCGATAGCTTAACGGCATTCCGTTACGGTGGATGCCACGTGTCGGTCACCCTTGACGAAAGCACTTCTGTGACGCGCGATTTATCATCATGGAAGTGGACACTTCCGTGATGATAATTTTGGTAATGTCATGGAACACTTCTACGACACCACAGGTATGACTATCTTGATTCTGTCATAAATTTGTCATGGATGTACATGCATGACAAAAAACGCGACAAACACGTATCATCACGGAAGTGTATTTTTTTTGTAGTGCTTGTTGGTAGCGTGCTAATCTCACAGCCGCCGGGAGACGATCTTCCTCATGGAGCGTCGCGTCATCTTGCTGCAATTGCTCTTGCTCAAGCTCATCATAAGTAAGCACTCGAGGTGACCCGTATATGAGTTCCGTGGGGAGACCTGCTTCTGCGCCGTAAACCAGGGCAAAGGGTGTTTGGCCGGTGGCTCGATTTGGTGTCATTCTGATCGACCAAAGAACCGCCGGCAACTCATCAATCCAGCGCCTTCCACTCTTGCGCAGCCTGTCAAAAGTCTCCGTCCTTAAGCCTCGCTGGACTTCAGCATTCGCTCTCTCCGCTTGGCCGTTGCTCCATGGATGTGCCACGGAAGCAAAACAGACCCTGCTGTCGAGATCCTTGATGTATTGCATGAAGGCGTGGCTTGTGAACTTTGTGCCATTGTGGGTGATGATCCTGTTGGGCACCCCAAAACGGCACACTAGTCCCTTGAAGAACTTGATGGCCGACTGCGCTGTCCCCTTCGTCACTGCTTCCACTTCTGGCCACTTTGTGAACTTGTCGATTGCAGCGTACAAGTACTCAAAGCCCCCGACAGCATGGGGGAAAGGGCCCAGTATGTCGAGCCCCCAGACCGAGAAGGGCCAGGAGAGAGGAGTAGTTTGAAGGGCTTGAGCTGGTTGATGGAGCTTCTTCGTATGGAACTGGCACGATTCACACTTGGTTACTAGTGTCGTTGCATCCTAGAGGGCGGTGGGCTAGAAGAAACCTTGCCGGAAAGCCTTGCCGGCAATGGCCCTTGACCCTATGTGGGAGCCACATATGCCTCCATGTATCTCTGCCAACAGCTTTAGTCCTTCCTCCCGGGAGATGCACATTAATTTCACCCCATTCGGTCTTCTTCTGTATAATACGTTATCAACGAATTGGTACAGAGCAGACCGGCGAGCTATTTTTTCTGCCTCTTCCTGCTCCTCAGGAAGCTCTCCTTTTTGAAGGAATTGGACGGTGTGCTATGCCCATGCTGGAGTGTATGGCTCGACGGCAAGGACCAAGGGCATCTCTTCTGCCATGGGAGCGGCCGCCTTCACAACCATGAACTGAGGTCATGCCGGAGTCGGTCGCCCTGTGGCAGGATCGGCATCCATGGCAACGTCTTCGCCGGCGGCTCCGGGGAGCTCGGTGGGGAAGTACTTGCTGGGGGCCTAGCTTGCCCCGCTTGCTCTGCCCGGTCGACGGCTCAACGGATGGTTGGGTTAACTGAAGCACATAAGTACCTGGTTCCACAGGTAGCTTGAGGGCGACGCGCTTTCACAGGTAGTCGGCGATGTCGTTCTCTGCCCGAGGGACGTGCTCCACTTGTATACCGTCAAAGCACTCCTCCAGTTTCCTCACCTCATCTACGTAAGCTTCCATCAACGGGCTTTGATAATCTTTGTTGACCTGCCTGATGACGAGCTGTGAGTCGCCCCTGACGATGAGCTTCTTAACTCCAAGGTCTTCCGCGATCCTGAGACCGGCAAGCAAACCCTCATACTCAGCGGTGTTGTTGGTTGACATCTCCCGGGGGAAGTGCATCTGGATGACGTAGTTGAGGTGTTCTCCGGTGGGTGCGACAAGCAGCACACCTGCACCGGCGCCTTGCAGCAAGAAGGCACCGTCAAAGTACATGATCCAGTTGCGGCTCGTTTCCTTGCCGGTGAGAGTGATCTCTTGTACCTCTTTGTCGGGTGTCTAGGTCCATTCCGCAACAAACTCTGCCAAGACTCTGCTTTGAATCGTCGAGGTACTTTCAAACTTCAAACAAAAACTTGAGAGCTCCAGGGCCCACTCCACGATCCTCCCCGTTGCATCTGGGTTGTGTAGTATTCGTTGCAATGGGAGGCGGGTGACCACCGTGATCTCGTGCGCTTGGAAGTAATGGTGCGGCTTCCTCGAAGCCATAAGGAGGCCGAAGAGCAGCTTTTGCACACCTGAGTACCTCGACCTAGCCCCCAGCAAGAGGGAGCTGGCGAAGTACACTGGGTGATGTACCATTTTCTTCTTCGGTGCCTCTTCACCCGTTCGCGTGGGTCCTGCCGCACTGGCATCAGCCCCTGCCGGGGACTCAATCTTGCCGGGACCGAGCCCTGCCGGAGAGGGTTTCGGCTTGCCATCTATTGGCTCTGCCGCTGCTGCTGCCTTCTCGTCGACCTCTCTCTGCGCCACTAGCGCGGCACTAACCACCTGATTTGTTGCCGCTAAATAAAGCAGCAATGATTCTTGTGGTTTGGGCACGACCAACACTGGGGTAGAGGAGAGGTATCTCTTCAAGTCCTGCAGTGCTGCCTCGGCCTCTGGACTCCACTCCACTGGCCCCTCCTTCTTCAAGATCTTGAAAAAAGGAAGGGCACGCTCTGCGGACTTGGAGATGAACCGGCTCATGGCGGCAACGCAGCCAGTGAGCCAACGCACGTCCTTGATCCGTTTGGGTTCCTCAATTTTCTCAATGGCCTTGATCTTATCTGGGTTTGCTTTAATCCCGCGCTGGGACACAAAGAACCCGAGAAGCTTGCCGGACGGGACACCGAAGACACACTTCTCAGGGTTCAATTTGAGGTTGATCTTGCGCAGGTTCCCAAATGTTTCCTCCAGATCTTGCACAAGTGTTGCTTTGTCCTTGGTTTTGACCACTATGTCATCCATATAAGATTCCATATTTCTATGCAGTTGGGGTTCAAAACCAATTTGGACTGCTCTTGCAAAGGTCGAGCCAGCACTCTTCAACCCGAAAGGCATCCGTAAAAAGCAATATGTACCACATGGGGTGATGAATGATGTCTTTTCCTCGTCTTCTTTCGTCATGAAGATCTGGTGGTATCCCGAGTAGGCGTCAAGGAATGATAATAGGTCGCATCCAGCCGTGGAGTCAACGATCTGGTCGATGCGCGGTAATGGGAAGGGATCCTTTGGACATGCCTTATTGATGTCTGTGTAGTCAATACACAGCCTCCACTTCCCATTTGCCTTGCGCACCACTACCGGATTGGAAAACCACGTCGGATGGAGTACTCCTCTGACCAAGCCTGCCGCCTCTAGCTTTCTAATTTCCTCCGTGATGAACTCCTGCCTCTCCAAAGCTTGCTTCCTGACCTTCTGCTTGACGGGTCACACATGAGGACAGACAACAAGGTGGTGCTCAATCACGTCCCTGGGAACACCGAGGATGTCAGAGGCTTGCTACGCAAACAAATCAACATTCGCCCACAGGAAGGTCACGAGCTCGCTTTCCTATTTGCCGTCGAGGGTGGAGCTTATAGTAAAAGCTCCCCCCGTGCTGTCCTCCTTGACGGGCACCTTCTTGGTCTCTTGACGGACTTCTTGCTCTTGCTAGCAGAGCTCTCTGGCACATTCTCAACGGAAGCACAACACCCCGAAGAGGTGCGCTTGCCGGAGTGGGTGCGAGGGGTATCGCCGGTCTTCTTCTCTCCCGGGGCTCCGTCGGCAGGAACAGGTGCCTTAGCGGCAGCTGCTGCAACTGCTTCCCGGTAGAGTTGGTCGGTGCAGATTAGCACATCTTTCTTGTCGGAGGGGATGGTGATGATGTTCATCTGCCCGGGCATCTTCAGCATGTTGTAGGCGTAGTGTGAGGCCGCCATGAACTTGGCTAGCACCGGGCGGCCGAGGATCCTATTGTAAGGCAAGGGGATCTCGGCTACATCGAAAACAATCCTCTCCGTCCTGTGGTTCAGCTCGCCTTCAAATGTCACGGGTAGCGTGATCTTTCCCTTTGGCTGGATCATCCCCGGGTTATCCCCTTGAACGTACCCGTTGAGGGAGTCCTGGATTAGGGGGTATCCGGACAGCCGGACTATATACTTTGGCCGGACTGTTGGACCGTGAAGATACAAGACTCAAGACTTTGTCCCGTGTTCGGATGGGACTCTCCTTTGCGTAGAAGACAAGCTTGGCGATCCGGATTTTATATTTCCTTCTTTGTAACCGACTCCATGTAAACCCTAGCCCTCTCCGGTGTCTATATAAACCGGAGGGTTTTGTCCTTAGAGATAGAATCATAATCATCATAGGCTAGCTTCTAGGGTTTAGCATCTACGATCTCGTGGTAGATCATCTCTTGTAATACCCATATCATCAATATCAATCAAGCAGGAAGTAGGGTTTTACCTCCATCGAGAGGGCCCGAACCTAGGTAAACATTGTGTCCCTTGCCTCCTGTTACCATTAGCCTAAGACGCACAGATCAGGACCCCCTAACCGTTATCCGCCGGTTTTGACACAGATATTGGTGCTTTCATTGAGAGTTCCTCTGTGTCGTCGCTGCAAGGCTTGAAGGCCCCATGAATCATCAACAACAACATGGTCCTGGGTGAGACTTTTCTCCCCGGACAGATCTTCGTGTTATGCGGCTTCGTACTGCGGGCCAATTCGCTTGGCCATCTCGAGCAGATCGACAGCTACGCCCCTGGCCGCCAGGTCAGGTTCGGAAACTTGAACTACACAACCGATATCCGCAGAGACTTGATCTTCAACGGATTCGGGCCTGTGTCGGGAGCGTCGGACAGTCATGATGAGCATGGCTTAGACCTGCTGTCGGACAATGCCCGGAATATCGCCCCTGCAGGAGCCCAGGACCTAAATCCCAAGCAGATTGTGTCGCCCGAGGACGGGTGGATGGACCCCGCCCCAGAGGCCACACACTCATCGGCGGTAGTGCCGAACACAGGCCTCACCCCCAAGGAAGCCTGTAACACCGGACCCCCGGACTCGTATCCGGTTGCAGGTTCCAGTCTGCGCACTCCCGAGCCCACCGAATCTGGTTGGGTTCTGGTAATGGAGTTCACAACTGCGGATATCTTCCAGTGTTCGCCCTTTGGCGACATGCTGAACTCATTAAAGTCTCTCTCTTTGTCAGGAGACTCTTGGCTGAACTATGTCCGGCTCAAGGGGGAAGAAGGTGACGAAGAAATCCGTTGCCCACCCACAACCCACTTCATAGCCACCGTCGAAGATGTATCAGACATGCTTGATTTCGACTCCGATGATACCGACGGTATGGATGTCGGCGCAGGAGACAATTCAGAACCAACGGAGCGCTGGAATGCCACCTCGTCAATGATATTTACATGGTGGATACGCCTAAAGAAGACGACGACGACAAACTGGAGGATAAAACCCCTGGACAAAAGCCAAAATGACGGTGCAGACGCCGCTCCAAGTCCAGCAATAGTAAAAATAGCGATAACAGCGCTAGAAGGATCGACACCCCAGTCAACCCCGAAGGCAACAACGACCATATGGACCCAGCAATAGAGCAGGATGAGCCAGGTCACGCCGAACACAGTCCGGAGCAGACGCCCGATCACAGTGATCCTGAGGGATGAATTCATCAAACCGCACCGGGGCAAGAGCACAGTCCGGATGACGATGCATTCATCATCCCGAAAACACGCTTGGAACGAGATAACCTCCACAGAAGGCTTATGGCCACTGCGAGAAGTCTAAAGAAGCAGAAGCAAAGGCTTAAGGCTGCACAGGAAACGCTCAATCGCAGATGGAATAGAGTGCTAGACACTGAAGAAAAGTACGGCGACGATCGCCACACAAAGAGCTATCTAAAACGCAAGCTACTGCCAGAATTCGACGATGAGGCCGTTCCACCAAAGAACAATACGGCCAGGAGGCCGGACAAACCACTTCGTAACCACAATAGAGCAGCTGCCGACGCTACACACGATTTACTTGAGCTCCTGGATAAAAAGGCCGGCATGGCTAGGTCCATCTATGGATCTAAAGGACACACCCCGGCACAGGACATGGTCACCAAAACGATCATACCAACCGGATACCAGTTCGGAATCAGCACCAGACACAACAACAGCCAACGGCATGCCACGGCACGTCCAGATACAGAGGGGCTGCTCACCCCCTGTGCTTCACCGAAGAGGTGCTGGACCATGAATTCCCACAGGGTTTTAAACCTGTGAACATAGAGGCATGTGACGGAATGACAGACCCTGGGGTCTAGATTAAGGATTTTATCCTGCATATCCACATGGCTCGTGGGGACAACCTCCATGCCATCAAATACCTTCCCCTCAAGTTGAAGGGACCAGCTCGACACTGGTTGAAAAGCCTCCCCGAAAAATTCAATTGGAAGTTGGGAGGAACTCGAGGATGCTTTCAGGGCCAATTTTCAAGGGACTTATGTCCGGCCTCCAGATGCGCACGATTTAAGTCACATAATTCAACAGCCCGGAGAGTCTGCCCGCAAGCTTTGGAACAGATTCCTCACTAAGAAGAATCAAATCGTCGATTGTCCGGATGCCGAAGCCCTAGAGGCCTTCAAGAAAAGCATCCGGAACGAGTGGGTCGCCAGACACCTTGGCCAAGAAAAACCGAGGACAATGGCAGCCTTAAAAAGCCTTATGACCCGTTTTTGCGTAGGCGAAGATAGCTGGTTGGCCCGTAAAAGCACCAGCGACCCAAGTACATTCGAAATCAGGGATGGCAACGGGAGGCCACGACGCAACAAAAACAAACGTCAAAACAAGGAAGAAAGTCCAGACAACACAACGGTCAACGCTGGATTCAGGGGCTCTCGACCCGGTCCACAAAAGAAGCCACTTAAAGGCGACAAAGGACCATTCGGCCTGAACAAAGTCCTGGACAGACTGTGTCAAATTCATGGCACCCCCGAAAAACCTGCGAACCACACTCACAGAGAATGCCGGGTCTTTAAGCATGTCGGCAAATTAAATGCCGAACACAAGGGAAGGGAAACACCAAGTGAAGACGAGGATGAGCCTCGCCAGCCAAACACTGGGGGACAGAAAAAATTCCCACCAGAAGTAAAAATGGTAAACATGATCCATGTGACTCACATACCCACGAGAAGGTGTGAATGCACGCTCAAAGACGCATACACTATAGAGCCCGTCGCACCCAAACTTAACCACTGGTCGGCCTGCCCGATCACTTTCGATCACAGGGACTACCCGACTACTATTTGGCACAAAGGATCAGCTGCCTTGGTGCTCGACCCAATAATCGACGGATACGATCTCACTCACGTCCTCATGGAAGGTGGCAGTAGTCTTAACCTAATATACCAAGACACTGTCCGCAGGATGGGGATAGACCCATCCAGAATCAACCATAGTAACACCACCTTTGAAGGGGCGATACCAGGTGTTGAAGCCAACTGCAGGGGCTCCCTCGTACTAGAGGTAACATTCGGTTCCCCAGGCAACTCCAGAAGCGAAGAACTAGTCTTCACCATCGCCCCCCTCCAAAGCGGCTATCATGCATTGCTTGGGAGAACGGCCTTCGCCCGCTTCAATGCAGTACCGCACTACGCCTGCCTTAAACTCAAGATGCCCGGTCCATGTGGCATCATCACCATTAATGGAAACACAGAGTGTTCCTTATGCGCGGAAGAGTACGCGACGGCTCCAGCCGCCGGACTCTAAGCGGCCTCTGATACCTGAAAACATAACTGGTCGTTAAGACTACGGACACGGTTAGACGAGTCCGGCAGCCCAGATAAACCTTATCTAGGCGCCAGACATGTAATCCCATAGAGGACACCAGGGGCTATAGATAATTAATAAAGCCCACTTTTTGGCCTGACCTTATTAACAGTCCACTGTTTTACAGTTTTACTGTCCATTAGTGATAGATAACTTTTCGCATGCTTACATCATACTCTTCTACATGAGTTTTTCTTTTCATAGACACCATTCGTGCGACACCCTCCCAGGACACGGCACAATGGAGACAAAGGCGCAGACGTGCAGGAGGGCCCCACTCAAAGGTTTCTCTTTAGATTAAGCCCCTGTGTAAACCTTCTTTATTGTCTCTTGTTGCTTACACATCCCACGGGTAATACACCCACAGGGGATACTGCCGTTATTGGCATTTCGCCATGATAGACTAATGCACGTACCTAGGAACACATGGTTCATAATAAAGGGTGTTACTCAGCTCAGTATATGTTATAAAGTCCAAATACCTTCGGGAGTGTTCGGCGTCACGAGTTTGGCCCTATATGCATCACCTCTGAATCATGTCTGTGGTCAAATGTTGGGTTTGCCCAGCTCCTGGGTTCGCCGCCTTACGTTCCATTCTTATCGGCTAAGGCGGCCAAAGGAGAACTACTGCGATTGTGCCCTGGTTATTCCGGATGAGCACCTCAGTAGAGAAAGCCGAAAACTAACTGTCATGATATAGCGAGAGACTGTTCAACCACTCGAAGACTTATCGGAATCTTTAGGATCCCGCCGCATTAACGAAGGACCATTTTTCGGTCATGTACATATGCGCCCGTATTCGGATGCACGCAAAGGTACCAGGGGCTACATAGTAGCCCCACCATCAAACTCCTATGGCTAAGTGAAAGTGTTACAGCTATATAGTCCGGTTGCCTAGTTCGACGTGTGATCACCTCCTTAATGGACCAAGACATTGGATCAAGTGTGATTACGCATATTTTTTGCGAACACCCCCACATTGTATGCGTGGGGCCTGAAGCCAATGACTGCTAACTTTCAGATTACACATATACATAAAAACGGCCGCACAGGAGGCACAATAATACTTTCGGGCAAAAAGTATAAATATAGCCTCATAATCAAAATAACATTGTTTTTACAATGACACGATTTGTCACTCTAACATGACATTCTTCGAGCACTCAGCCTCTATTAAGCGAGCACCTGCCGCTACCTGCTCCAAGATGTGCTCGTCCGGATCCTGCCCCCTGCCGGATTCTGGGTCGCAACGACGGCGGCTTCCATATCTGTCCAGTATGCTTTAACACGGGCAAGAGCCATCCGAGCACCCTCTATGCACGCCGACCTCTTCATGGCATCGATCCCCGATACGGCACCAAGGAATTGTTGCACTAAACCAAAATAACTGTCCGGCTTCGGCCCCTTCGGCCATAGATGGTCTATTATAGACCACATTGCAAGACCGGACAGCCTGTGGAGCTTGGCCACAGCAGCCATCTTCTCACTCAACGGCAATTTGCGCGTTGGAGCGCTGAACTGCGACCAGAACAGCTTTTCCACTTCATCATCTTTTTGATCCTCAAAAAACTTGGTTGCATCAGCCGTACTCTTCGACAAATCCGCATAGGCGTCTGCGGGACTCCAGCGTCAATCCAGAGGAGCGTACTTCGGATCTAAAAACTTCATCCGCAACAGATAGGGGTTTCCAGCCGTGATTTCTTCGGCCTGTCGAAGCTCCTCCCGTGCATCCCTAAGGTCAGAATGCATCTCCTTGGCCGCATCAAGGGCCTTCTTCAGGTCAGCCTTATTCGCATGATTTTCTTTTTCAAGAAGCTCATAACGGTTGGCGGCGGTTTTTAGCTCCACAGCCATTTCGGCTATTTTCTCTTTGCTTCGGCGATGAGCAGCCTGTTCGGCTTAAGGCAGCCGCATTGCTAGCTCGGGCCTGTTCCTTGGCTAGGGTAAGTTCCGCCCTCAGGGCTTCCACGGCAGCAGCACCGTCTGCAGTCCAAGCATACAACATCGCATTATTCCCCTCTCAGTTTTTCCTATAAAAATAATAAGGAAAGTAGAGCACATTCCTTGTGACTCATTAAGCCGCTCGTTCACCAGTGTGATATCGGCATCAATAGCTCCAATCTGCCTCCTTAGTTCGGCAACTTCAACGGATCGGACGACTGCCGGATTGTTAGACATGTGCGCATAAACACAACGCAATCATTACTTACACAACATGATCCTCCGTTTGCCGCCTAGGGCGGGCAACTAGAGTCTTAGGGGCTACTATCCATATGGAGCACACCTAGCGCATGCATCACAGCCAAAAATTAAGTATTTTTCATTACATACCTCAAAGCCTCTGAGCAGGCCCGTAAAGGCTTCATTCAACCCGCTTGTGGCGGAGGAAATCTTCTCGAGCATTGTGCTCATTAATGAATAGTGCTCCTCCGAGAGAGCAGCTCGCTCTAGAAGGCCCGTCAGTGTGTCCGACCGGACACCAAACTGTGTCGGGCCGTTCTCATCGCCCCCCGTGGGAGCCGAACGCTCCGGGCTCAGGGAGGCCGAAGGATCAGCCTCTGGCTTCGGCAGATCCGGACTCCTCCGTGACGACACCTCGGGGTCGCCCGCCTCATGAGGTGGAGAGGTTGGTGGGGTCTCACTCTCCATCATCTCCGGAAGGAGATCCCCCGAAGACGAACTCTGTCGAGAAGAGCTGCTAGCCGGACTGCAAAGAATAGATCCTGGTTATTGTTCCCGGAGAAAAGCCGTACC
This sequence comes from Triticum aestivum, assembly GCF_018294505.1. Classification (NCBI taxonomy): domain Eukaryota; kingdom Viridiplantae; phylum Streptophyta; class Magnoliopsida; order Poales; family Poaceae; genus Triticum; species Triticum aestivum. The sequence goes on from NC_057798.1 coordinate 492,534,421, forward strand.
TTCGTATTCACGATTAACTTACAGCTCGACTGAGGGCTGGCCCATTGGCGGGCATGACGCGGTGAGGACGCCCTTCGGGGCAGGGCCCCCTGGTGAAGGTTTCTTTCCCTATTTGGGTACCTCCGTCTCCAAGTCTTTGGAGGCGGCCCTCTTCTTCCCGCGAGGGGAGGAGGCCTTAGATTCCCCTTCCCGGCTATCCTCCCTAGGGGAGGTAGCAATTCCCTTGGTTTGGATGCGCAATGTGTGAAGTTCTGCTTCCCTGTTCTTCCCTTCGTCTTTCCCTGAGGGCATTTTTCTTAGCACACGACCAATCATCTTGGCTATGGTGGGACTTGGCGAGCCTTCGGGAAGTGGCGCCGGACACCTGATTCTCTCTGCCTTGCTGAGCCATTCCTTGCCATGGAGGATTTTCAAAATAATGACTATGACAAAAATAGATGAAGTGTTCGGTTTGTGGGTTACTTACTTGGGTATCTGGGCGATTGCAGCTCAGGCCCGCATCTTCGGTGGTATCCGGACACTTTACTTGTGGTCCGAAGAATAATTTACACATCCCTTCGAGCGTCAGGCCGAAGAAGTGCAGAATAGCCTGCGGACCTTCCGGATTAAACTCCCACATCCGGAGAGGCCGGCGTTGGCACGACAACATCCGTCGGATTAGCATTACCTGAATTATGATGACAAGGCTAGTGTCCCTCTCAAGAAACTCCCTAATACGGCTCTGCAACATTGGTACATCACTAGCAGATCCCTAATCCCATCCTACATTGGTCCATGATGCCAGTTGAGAAGGAGGGCCCGGACGGAAGTCGGGGGCAACCACCCACTTTGTGCCTCTGGGAGCCGTGACGTAAAACCACCTCCACTGCCATAAATCGGACACCTCTGGGAAGGAGCCCTCTGGCCATGGGGCGTCGGCATTTTTTCTTATTACGACACCCCCGCACTCCGCGTGTCGCCCCTCAATCATCTTCGGCTTCACATTGAAGGTCTTGAGCCATAAACCGAAGTGTGGAGTGACGTGGAGAAAAGCTTCGCACACAATGATGAACGACGAGATATGGAGGATAGCGTCCGGAGCTAGATCGTGAAAATCTAACACATAATAGAACACGAGCCCTCTCACAAAGGGATCAAGGGTGAAGCCCAAGATGTCAAGGAAGTGGGAAACAAATACGACGCTCTCGTTGGGCTCGGGAGTAGGGATGACCTGCCCTGGAGCAGGAAGCCTGTGCTTGATGTCGGCGGTCGGATATCCGACCTCCCTAAGCTTCACAATATCCTCCTCTGTGACCGAGGAGGCCACCCACCGGCCTTGAAGGTCGGATCCGGACATGGTTAAGGATCTGAGGTGCTTGAGCTTGGGCTTCGGGTGTTAGAACTCAAGATACGAAAAGGCGCAAGGGTGGTGTAAAAGAGGGATAGGCATCAGCCCCTTTATATAGGGGGTGAATATCAAGCATCCTCAGCATAACCGCTCGGGACTTACCTAAAAATACAGAGTCATACCAACAGACGTCGTGGGGACGCGTGCACCTATATTAATGGAAGATCCCGTGCTAAAGGGAGCACGATCCCTGCTCTGGCAAGGCGTGCCAGTAAAACCGCCTCGCGACGCGTATTGGGGAAGGCCAAGTAAAATCGGTTTGTGTTGGTCCGGGCCACGATGCAGGAGGATGCCGTGCAAAAAATGCTAGCAGATCAGGTTTATGAAGTGCCATGCTGTGAAGATCATCTTACAGATCTGGACACGGTTCAAGTGTTCGATAATTACTATGGAGTATTCGGAGATGGAACCCACCTTGCAATGAGGAAGACAGAACTGCGCGCCGGACTCATCGTCATTGAAGCCTGGTTCAGGGGCTACTAAGGGAGTCCTGGATTAGGGGGTATCCGGACAGCCGGACTATATACTTTGGCCGGACTATTGGACCGTGAAGATACAAGACTCAAGACTTCGTCCCGTGTCCGGATGGGACTCTCCTTTGTGTGGAAGACAAGGTTGGCGAGCGGATATTACATTTCCTTCTTGGTAACCGACTCCATGTAAATCCTAGCCCTCTCTGGTGTCTATATAAACCGGAGGGTCTAGTCCTTAGAGACGGAATCATAATCATCATAGGCTAGCTTCTAGGGTTTAGCCTCTACGATCTCGTGGTAGATCAACTCTTGTAATACCCATATCATCAATACCAATCAACCAGGAAGTAGGGTTTTACCTCCATCGAGAGGGCCCGAACCTGGGTAAACATTGTGTCCCTTGCCTCATGTTACCATTAGCCTAAGATGCACAGATCGGGACCCCCTACCTGAGATCCGCCGGTTTTGACACCGACACCCGTCTCCTCGAGGTCCCCGTTAGGGATCTGCAGCCTTCTGACCACAACAGGCGAGATCAAGTTCAATCCGGCCCTGCCGTCAACCAACATCTTTGTCACCTTGAGGTTGCGGATTGTTGGTGAAACCAACAACGGCAAGCACCCGACCGCAATGGTGCGGTCAGGGTGATCCTCGGTGTCGAAGATGATGGGCGTGCTGGACCATTTCAGCGGCTTCCGTGCGTCAAACGATGGCTCCACCGCTGTGACCTCACGCGCCCACTGCTTGAGTTGGCTGTGGGATGTATGCTACGAGGTGCCACCATTAACGCACATGGCCTTTGTGGCTTTCTGAAACTCGTGGTCGCCGGACTTGTCATCCTCGTCATGATCATCGTCTTCCTGCTTCTTGTCGCGGCCCTGGGCGGGCCTCTCTTGCTGATTGTCCTTGCCGCGGCGGCCTCCTTGGCCGCCACGTTTCTTGCCGAATCCCTGGGCACCATCTGGGCCTTTGTCCTTGTCCCGCCGCTCATACTCGGCTTTCTGCTTCTCGGCGAGCAGCTCTACCTACCGGTAGTTTTGGAGATCGTGGCCCTTGGTGCGGTGGATCTTGCAATACTGCTTGTCGGAGCCTCCTGGCTTGTCGACGGCCGCCAAGGCCCGGCAAGCGGCACACTCGGCAACCTCCTTTGCCGGGGTCACTTGCCTTGGGTTTCTTGGTGGTGCCGGTATCGTTGGATCCCTTGACGGCAAGCACGATCTTGCTCCTGCGCTTCCTGTTGCGGCGCCAGCCCTTCTTCGCAGGGGTGGCGGTGTCATCCATGGAGTCAGTTTTTGCGCCGGCGTCTTCGCCGGGGTACTTCCTTCCCTCCTCAGCACGAGCGCATCGATCGGCCAGAACATAGAGCTCGGCCACATCCTTAACCTTGTTCATCGCCAGCTCTTCGCGCATCTTACGATTGTGCATGTTCTGATGGAACGCACTAATCACGGCGGCGGGATGAACGTTGGGGATGTTGTACTGCACTCGACCGAACCTCTGGATGTACTTGCGCAGGTTTTCTCCTTCCTTCTAGGGATGATGTGTAAATCACTCGCCTGGCCATGAGCTTGGTGACCTCCGGTAAAGGTGCCAACAAACTCATGGCACAGATCCGCCCAAGAAGATTTGGAATCCACTGGCAAGTGCATCAACCATGACATAACATTAGGCTTGAGTGCCAACGGGAAGTAGTTGGCAAGAACCTTATCGTCGCGGGCCCCAGCAGCTTGCATCGCGATGGTGTAGATGCTGAGGAACTCTGACGGGTGAGTCTTGCCGTTGTACTTCTCACCAACGTCGGGCTTGAATGTACGGTGGGAGGGCCACTGGAACTGCCGCAGGTCACGGGTGAAAACCGGACAACCCACCTCGTAAGGTAGGCCACCGTAGCCTCCCAGCGCTGGGTGGTCCGTAGTAGGCCCTGCCCGCCTGTCCGACTGGTGGCACGCGTCACGTCGGCGCTCGATCGTAGTTCGAGCGTCCTCATGAGCCTGCTCCTGAAGGACTTGACACTGATCGCAGTTGGTTCGCGGGTCGGACGACGCGATGGAGATATCATCTCAAGCATTACCCCGATGAACTGACGCCCAGGGTGGCCAGGACGGAGGAGGGGACTGCGTCGTGGCTGCATCGCCTCCAACACGGTCTCCGCTGGCATGCGGTGGCTCGGTGGAGCGATGGCCTACGGGTCCCACTGGCAGCAACTCATCGTTGTTGGCGATGCCGATGAGGATCCGCATGGTGGCCCTCCACTCGTCGAGCTTCTCCGCGGCGGGAGAAAATCGAGGAGCAGCTGCGCGCGCTAGGGCTTCCGCTGGCGTGGGTGGCGGCGAGAGCTGGCTGGACCGCGATGTGCCTCGACTTCTAACCGCGTCAGATGGAGCTGCGTCATGGCCCCGCAGCCGTTCGCCACCTCCATCAGCACCTTGGCGTGCATGCTGGCCCTCTTCTTCATGTGATGGATGCACGGGACTCTTGCCAGGGCGGCGTGCAGGGCCACCGGCAGGGTGACGCTTCTCATCACGCACAACCTGAGAAGAGCGCGCCGTGGGTGCCGGTCTTGGCATCTTGGAGGTCGCCGTGCCGCCACCTGGCGGGACGGCAGCACCCCTGGAGGGTCCCGCGCCGCCTGCGGGGGGCCCGACTCCACCTCCTGAGCCCGCGACTGGCGGCTCGCCACCTGGCGTGCGAGCGACGCCACTTGCTAGGCCGGGACCATTGGGGTGATGTGGATGTTCATGGGCCGCGCCACGGGTTCTCTCCGCGACTGGCCCGCTACCGGTCCGTGCCGGTACCAACCCGGTCCCGGACGAACCGATCACCATGGTCGTCTTCTTCCTAGGAGCCATGGCGATGAAGAACAGCTAGGTCAACTGCTAGACCAGATCCTCTCAATCGCACCCCCTACCTGGCACGCCAAATATGTCGGTGGGAAACGGCACCTATGGGATCACTGGAATCCCTTCTACGGTTGCGGGGCGTGGGGATCGTGAGGAGAGCGGGACTAACAGACGACACAAAAGGATCTACCCAGGTTCGGGCCATAAAGATGCGTAAAACCCTACAATCCTGCTTTGGTGGATGTATTAGTGTTCTTGAGCTCTCGAACTAGCCCTAGGTGTTGCGAGGTTCGAAAGAGCCGAATCCTTTCTCTGTGTGCCATGGGCCTCCTTTTATAGATGAAAGGGGCTGCCACAGTGGCACACATGAGGTGGAAAGTGCTAAAGCGTTGCCAGTTTATCGCTGGTATTACAGGACAAGATGCGTTTAATGTGAGGCTTAGGTGTCCCTTTGCTTTATCGGGGACGGGGGCGAGGCCCGTCCCATCCGTCGCCGCCCCTCCTCACTTCGACACGCACCCTGGCCAGCGATGCATGCGGTGCCATGTTTGCAGGCAGGCAGCTGAGGTGGCGCGGTGGTGGAGCCTCCATGAAGGGTTGCATGTTGCCATGCAGGTGCCTGCCCAGCTGGTTGGGTCGGCAGCTGCATGCGAACGGCGGTGAAGATTTGGCTGGCACGGGCCGGGCAGTGGCCCTGCCGGTGCGCTTGGCGAGGGCCTTGCCGGGTGACCCGGCAAGGGTCTTGCCGGCTGGCCCGGCAAGGGTCTTGCCGTGGCGCGCTGGCTTCCCTGGCAAGGACCTTGCCGGGGGTCTTGTGGGTTTCTTCGGTGAGGATGGTTGCCTCCCCATCCTTATCTGATCTTGTTCATCTTATGTCTTCACAAAGATATGCATGCCACCATGGGGGTGCCGCCTGAGCCCTGCCTCAATGTGTTTGTCTGGCGTTCAGTGGGCTCAAGGGTGGCTCACTCAGCTGGCGCGGGCGAGCTGCCCTGGCAAGGGTCTTGCCGGGGCTGCTGAAGCTTCCCCGGCAAGGGTCCTTATCGTTGCTTTGTCTTCCTTGTGGCTTCGGCTTTCCTCTGGCTTCCCTTTCCTGCCCTGTGATGAGTGGCCGTGGCGGGAGGCTCTAACTGCCCGTGCATAAGTAGAGGGGTCAAAAGCAGAGCCCCTACTTTTGTACACCAACAGTAGTGTCCGTGTCTTCCACAATTGTAGCAATTGCGGTCACGAGTAGAATATATTTTGTCATTGTATGACCTTGACTTGGAACTTCTCTCTTTGCTTCTACTCTTGTAGAACTTGTTGAACTTCTTTACCATTAAACTCAATTCTTCATTGAAGACTTGTATTCACTTGATGTTGTAGGAGCATCACATGAAGCTTCGTAAGCACCACTAGACTTGTTGTGAAGCTATTCCTTATCCTTGAGTGACATCTCATGAGCAACAATTCTACCAATGACTTCCATTGGCTTGAGATCTTTGTAATTGGGCATCATTTGGATCAAGGTGCACAAGGTGTCATATTTTCCATCCAAGGCTCTTAGGATCTTCTTGATGATTAATCTGTTGGTCATTTCTTCGCTTCCTAAACCGGCAATCTCATTTGTGATGAGAGCAAGCCTAGAGTACACTTCAGCGACTCCTTCACCATCCTTCATTTTGAACTTGTCAAGTTGACTTTTAAGCACATCCAATTTGGATTCCTTGATGGACTCAGTATCTTCATGCATATCAACCAAAGTATCCCAAATTTCCTTTGCATTCTCAAGGCGGCTGATTTTGTTGAATTCTTCGGGGCACAATCCGTTGAAGAGGATATCGCAAGCTTGAGCATTGCATTGCAACATCTTCAATTCTTCCGTGGATGCTTCATGATCCGGTTCTCTTCCATCCTCGAAGTATTCACCTTGCAAACAATACGCACAATAGCCCAAACGGTGGGGTTATGACCAAGAATATGCAATTTCATCTTATGCTTCCAACTAGCAAAATTTGCACCATCAAAGTAAGGACCTCTAAGGTGGTAATTTCCCTCGCTAGACGCCATACTCTCCTAGGTTGTGAAACCAAGGCTATGATCACCAAAGCTATGGAAATCAAGGCAAATGGAGACCAAATCTCTGATACCACTTGTAGGATCGAAAGTAGGTCTGGGGGGTGATTAGACTACTTGACCAAATAAAAATCTAACCTTTTCCCAATTTTAAGTCTTGGCAGCTTTTAGCAATTTAGCACAAGTCAAGCAATCAACCTACACATGCAATTCTAGGAGTGTAGCAGCGGAAAGTAAAACATTGCATATTAAGGTAAAGGGAAGGGTTTGGAGAAGGCAAACGCAATGTAGCACGAAGATTTTTGGCATGGTTCTGATAGGTGGTGCTATCGTACATCCATGTTGATGGAGACTTGAACCCACGAAGGGTAAAGGTTGGGCAAGTCCATGGAGGGATCCACCCACAAAGGGTCCATGAAGAAGGAACCTTATCTATCCCATCATGGTCATCTCCCATGAAGGACTTGCCTCACTCAGGTAGATCTTCATGAAGTAGGCGATCTCCTTGCCCTTACAAACTCCTTGGTTCAACTCCACAATCTTGTCGGAGGCTCCCAAGTGACACCTAACCAATCTAGGAGACACCACTCTCCAAAAGGTAATAGATGGTGTGTTGATGATGAACTCCTTGCTCTTGTGCTTCAAAGGATAGTCTCCCCAACACTCAACTCTCTCTCATAGATTTGGCTATGGTGGAAAGATGATTTGAGTGGAAAGCAACTTGGGGAAGGCTAGAGATGAAGATTCTTTTCGTTGGATTGGAATGTCTTGGTCTCAACAAATGAGTAGGTGGCTCTCTCAAAAAATGAGTAGTGGAAGTGTAGGCACTGTGACAGCCTGGTTTTGCCCTCTTTTCTTTGCTTGATTTTCAGTTGAGTTGGTTTTGAATTTGGATTTTGAATCATTTCATTTGGACTTAACCACTTGGGAACCCCTTGATTTTCACCCAAGTGTTCCCCCTCCTCCTCAAAACCATCATTTAACCTCTGGTTCAACCAAAAAATAATGTTTGGAATATTTTTCTTAAAAGAAAAATATTCATTTTGACCTCCAAAACCCTAGCTAGCCCTTTGAACTCCAAAGCAACCCTAATTCTTCTTGCCCCAAAAATCCTGAGAAAAAACCCAATTATTCTTTGGACCCTAGGGCACCTTTCTGAGAAAACATATTTCACCACTCTTTGGAATATTTTGGCTACAGAAAATAAAGTCATTTCTGGACAGAAATGGTAGTTTCTACAGCAACTACCTTTTTACTAGCTCCATTGTAGCTGGTTCTTCCTGTGCCTATTTACCTTAGTAAGTGTTAGTAAAAACCCAAAGCTCAGCCCTTAACTCCCAGTGGTTTGACCACAGTAACTCTCCAAAGTTACAGTCCAGTAACTTTACAGCAGTACAAGTTTATTTCCACTGGACGTAGATCCTATCCAAACCGTGGTAACAACTCAGTTTACTAAGGACTACACGCAAGACATCTTGGTTAGTGCTTAGGGTGGACTGAAGTCACGGATACTGCGGTGACCGCGTTCGTCCGAGCATGCTGGCATGCAATACGCGTTCTCTGTGTGCCGCCAGCGCTCTGTTGAGCGCGTGCTCGCTGTCCAGCCGGCCAAAGCATGCCACACCTCGCCACCATCCTCGTCTCCGCCTCCACACCTCGCCAACGCTGGAGCTCGCCGCAGCGAACACAGGCACGGTCCGGCCAACGGCACAGTGTGCGGCACACTGTGCTATCCTCTTTCCCCCTCGCTCCTGTGCTCGTCTGCACCCGCACACAGTTCCTGCGCGACCTCCGTCGTCTTATCCCTCTCTCTCTGGTGCCGTTCGTCGTCGGGCGCCATGGATAGGTGTCCTCCGGCGGAGCCCGAGCCCTCCTCGCCGCCCGCCTAGAAAAGCAGCCACCTGTGCTATGTCTTGAGCTTGCGTTGGTTTTCCTTGAAGAGGAAAGGGTGATGCAGCAATAGTAGCGTAAGTATTTCCCTCAGTTTTTGAGAACCAAGGTATCAATCCAGTAGGAGGCTCCTCAAAAGTCCCACGAACCTACACAAACAAACAAAGAACTCGCAACCAACACAATAAAGGAGTTGTCAATCTCTTCACAACCACTTGCGAAAGTGAGATCTAATAGAGATAGTATGATAAGATAAATATATTTTTGGTCTTTTATAATATAGATGCAAAAAGTAAAGATGCAAATAAAAGTAGATTGGAAGCAAATATGATAAGAGATAGACCCGGGGGCCATAGGTTTCACTAGAGGCTTCTCTCAAGATAGCATAAGTATTATGGTGGGTGAACAAATTACTGTCGAGCAATTGATAGAAAAGCGAATAATTATGAGATTATCTAGGCATGATCATGTATATAGGCATCACGTCCGCGACAAGTAGACCGACTCCTGCCTGCATCTACTACTATTACTCCACACATCGACCGACTGCTGCCTGCATGTAGAGTATTAAGTTCATAAGAACAGAGTAACACCTTACGCAAGATGACATGATGTAGAGGGATAAACTCATGCAATGTGATATAAACCCCATCTTTTTATCCTCGATGGATACAATACAATACGTGCCTTGCAACCCTTTTTGTCACTAGGTAAGGACACCGCAAGATTGAACCCAAAGCTAAGCACTTCTCCCATGGCAAGAAAGATCAATCTAGTAGGCCAAACCAAACTGATAATTCGAAGAGACTTGCAAAGATAACTCAATCATACATAAAAGAATTCAGAGGAGATTCAAATATTTCTCATAGATAAACTTGATCGTAAACTCACAATTCATCGGATCTCGACAAACACACCGCAAAAAGAGATTACATCGAATAGATCTCCACAAGAGAGGGGGAGAACATTGTATTGAGATCCAAAAAGAGAGAAGAAGCCATCTAGCTAATAACTATGGACCCGAAGGTCTGTGGGAAACTACTCACAACTCATCGGAGGGGCTATGGTGTTCATGTAGAAGCCCTCTATGGTCGATCCCCCCTCCGGCAGAGCGCCGGTGATGCTCCAAGATGGGATCTTGCGGATACAGAAGGTTACGGCGGTGGAAATTGTGTTTCGTTGGCTCCCTGGATGTTTTCAAGGTACGTAGGCTTATATAGGAGGAAGAAGTACGTCGGTGGCCGCCCGAGGGGCCCACGGGACAGGGTGCGCGCCCTATAGGGGGTGGGTGCCCTACCCTCTCGTGGCCGCCTCGGCTGCTTCTTGACTTGCACTCCAAGTCCTCTGGATCACGTTCGTTCCAAAAATGACGCTCCTGAAGGTTTCATTCCGTTTGGACTCCGTTTGATATTCCTTTTCTTCGAAATACTGAAATAGGCAAAAAACAACAATACGGGTTGGGCCTCCGGTTAGTAGGTTAGTACTAAAAATGATATAAATGTGTAAAATAAAGCCCATAAACATCCAAAAGGGGCAATATAATAGCATGGAACAATAAAAATTTATAGATACGTTGAAGACGTATCAAGCATCCCCAAGCTTAATTCCTGCTCGTCCTCGAGTAGGTAAATGATAAAAATAGAATTTTTGATGTGGAATGCTACCTAGCATAATTCTCAATGTAATTTTCTTTATTGTGGCATGAATGTTCAGATCCAAATGATACAAAATAAAGTTCATATTAACATGAAAATGGTGTTACTTCAAGCATACTAATCAAAGTAATCATGTCTTCTCAAAATAACATGGCCAAAGAAAGTTATCCCTACAAAATCATATAGTCTAGCTGTTGCTCTATCTTCATCACACAAAGTATTTAATCATGCACAACCCCGATGACAAGCCAAGCAATTGTTTCATACTTTAATAATCTCAAACTCTTTCAACTTTCACGCAATACATGAGCGTGAGCCATGGACATAGCACTATATGTGGAATAGAATGGTGGTTGTGGAGAAGACAAAAAGGAGAAGATAGTCTCACATCAACTAGGCGTATCGACGGGCTATGGAGATGCCCATTAATAGATATCAATGTGAGTGAGTAGGGATTTCCATGCAATGGATGCACTAGAGCTATAAATATATGAAAGCTCAACAAAAGAAACTAAGTGGGTGTGCATCAAACTCGCTTGCTCACGAAGACCTAGGGCATTTTGAGGAAGCCCATCATTGGAATATACAAGCCAAGTTCTATAATGAAAAATTCCCACTAGTATATGAAAGTGACAACATATGAGACTCTCCATCATGAAGATCATGGTGCTACTTTGAAGCACAAGTGTGGAAAAAGAGATAGTAGTATTGTCCCTTCTCTCTTTTTCTCTCATTTTATTTTGCTTTTTCTCTTTCGTTTTTTCTTTTATTTTTCTTTGGCCTCTTTTTTTCATTTTGGCCTTTCTCCATTTTTTTCTTTTTCTTCTTTTTTTTTCTTTTCGTAAAGTCCGAAGTCTCATCCCAACTTGTGGGGGAATCATAGTCTTCATCATCCTTTCCTCACTAGGACAATGTTGTACCAATGAAGATCATCACACTTTTATGGATTTACAACTCAAGAATTACAACTCAAAGCTAGAACAAGATATGACTCTATATGAATGCCTCTGGCGGTGTACCGGGATATGCAATGACTCAAGAGCGACATGTATGAAAATTATGAAGGTGGCCTTGCCACAAATACGATGTCAACTACATGATCATGCAAAAAGCAATGTGATAAAAGTAATGCGTGTCATATGAACGGAACAGTGGAAAGTTGCATGGAAATATATCTCGGAATGGCTATGGAAATGCCATAATAGGTAGGTATGGTGGCTGTTTTGAGGAAGGTATAAGGTGGGTGTATGGTACTAGCGAAAGTTGCGCGGCACAAGAGAGACTAGCAATGGTGGAAGGGTGAGAGTGCGTATAATCTATGGACTCAACATTAGTCAAAAGAACTCATATACTTGTTGCAAAAATCTATAAGTCATGAAAAACAAAAGTACTACGCGCATGCTCCTAGGGGGATAGATTAGTAGGAAAAGACCATTGCTCGTCCCCGACTGCCACTCATAAGGAAGACAATCAATAAATAAAATTGTGCTCCAACTTCATCACAAAGCGGTTCACCATACGTGCATGCTACGGGAATCACAAACCCCAACACAAGTATTTTTCATAATCACCTCAACTAGCATGACTCTAATATCACTACCTCCATATCTCAAAACAATTATCAAGCATCAAATTGATCATAGCAACCAATTCCTTTCTATGATAGTTTTTATTATACCCAACTTGGATGCTCATCATTCTAGGACCAACTTTGTAACCACGGAAAATACCATGCTGTTCTAAAAGACTCTCAAATTGATATAAATGAAGCATGAGAGACTAGTATTTTCTTCAAAATTAAGTCACCACCGTGCTCTAAAAGATATAAGTGAAGCACTAGAGCAAAAACTATCAAGCTCAAAAGATATAAGTGAAGCACATAGAGTATTCTAGCAAATTCTAATCAAGTAGTCTTCTCCCAAAAGGTGTGTACAGCAAGGATGATTGTTGTAAACTAAAAAGCAAAGACTAATATAATATACAATGCTCCAAGCAAAACACATATCATGTGGCGAATAAAAATATAGCTCCAAGTAAAGTTACCAATGAACGAAGACGAAAGAGGGGATGCCTTCCTGGGGCATCCCCAAGCTTAGGCTTTTGGCTATCCTTGAATATCCTGGGGTTCCATGGGCATCCCCAAGCTTAGGCTCTTGTCACTTCTTATTCCATAGTCCATAAAAGGTTTACCCAAAACTTGAAAACTTCACAACCCAAAACTCAACAGGAAATCTTATAAGCTCCGTTAGTGAAAGAAAACAAAACCTCCACATAAGGTACTGTAATGAAATCATTCTTTATTTTTTTTGGTGTTAAACCTACTGTATTCCAACTTCTCTATGGTTTATAAACTATTTTACTAGCCATAGATGCATCAAAATAAGGAAACAACACACGAAAAACAGAATCTGTCAAAAACAAAACAGTCTGTAGAAATCTGTAACTAACGCAAACTTCTAGAACACTAAAAATCCTACCAAAATAGTAAGTCCTGGAAAATTTGTCTATTGATCCGCATCAAAAAGAATCAACGCAAAATCATGTTTATATTATTTAACAAAACTTAATCCGTGCGTGCAAAGTTTCTGTTTTTCAGCAGAATCAAATCAACTATCATCATAGGTTATCCTATAGGTTCTACTTGGCACAAACACTAATTAAAAGATAAAAACACATCTAAACATAAGGTAGATGCAAGATTTATTACTAAACAGGAACAAAAACAAAAAACACAAAGAAAATTGGGTTGCCTCCCAACTAGCGCTATCGTTTAACGCCCCTGGCTAGGCATAAAAACGAAGATAGATCTAAGTAGTGCCATCTTTGGCACTAAATTCATAAGTAGCTCGCATGATAGATTCATAAGGTAATTTGACTTTCTTTCTTGGAAAGTGCTCCATGCCTTTCTTTAATGGAAATTGGAATGTAATATTCCCTTCCTTCATATCAATAATCGCGCCAATCGTTCTAAGGAAAGGTCTACCAAGAATAATAGGGCAAGAAAGATTGCAATCTATATCAAGAACGATAAAATCTACGGGCACCAAATTTCTTTCTGCAACAATGAGAACATCATTGATCCTTCCCATTGGCTTTTTAATGGTGGAATCCGCAAGGTGCAAATTTAAAGAGCAATCATCAAGATCATGGAAACCTAGAATATCACATAAAGTTTTTGGAATCGTGGAAACCCTAGCACCCAAATCACACAAAGCAAAACACTCATGATCTTTAATTCTAATATTTATAGTAGGTTCCCACTCATCATTAAGTTTTCTAGGTATAGAAACTTCCAAATTAAGTTTTTCATCATAAGATTGCATCAAGGCATCAACGATATGTTTGGTAAAAGCTTTATTTTGACTATAAGCATGAGGAGAATTAACAACGGATTGCAACAAGGAAATACAACCTTCTAAAGAACAATTATAATAATCAAATTCCTTGAAATCCGAGATAGTGGGTTCAATGCTATTTAAAGTCATGACCTCTCCAATCCCACTTTTACCAAATTTAGCATCAAGATCTAAAAACTCCGAATTCTTGGGACGCCTTCTAGGTAAAGTTGACTCATCATGAGTATCATAATTATCAAGATTCATATTGCAAAACAAAGATCTAATAGGAGACGCATCAATAACTTTAAGATCTTCATCATTATTTTCATGAAAACTAGAAGTACACGCCTTTATAAAGCTATCTTTCTTAGCACGCAATCTAGCGGTTCTTTCCTTGCACTCATCAATGGAAATTCTCATTGCTTTGAGATACTCATTGATATCATACTTAGGAGGAGAAGATCTAAGTTTAAGAGAATCAACATCAAGCGAAAGTCTATCAACGTTCCTAGCCAAATCATCAACTTTGAGCAATTTTTCTTCAAGCAAAGCATTACAATTCTTTTGAGAAATCATAAATTCTTTCACACTATTCCCAAAAGCAGAGGGCATCTTATTAAAATTACCATAAGAATTATTGTAGGAATTTCCATAATTATTAGAGGAATTACTAGGGAACGGTCTAGCATTAAAGTTTCCTCTATAATCATTGTTTCCAAAACTATTCCTACCAACAAAATTCACATCCATAGATTCATTATTATTCTCAATCAAAGTAGACAAAGGCATATCATTGGGATCAAGAGGAGTATTTTTAGTAGCAAACAATTTCATAAGTTCATCCATTTTTCCACTCAAAACATTGATTTCTTCTATAGCATGCACTTTTTTACTAGAAGATCTTTTGGTGTGCCATTGAGAATAGTTAGCCATAATATTATCAAGAAGTTTTGTAGCATCGCCTAATGTGATTTCCATAAACGTGCCTCCCGTGGCCGAATCTAAGAGATTTCTAGAAGCAAAGTTCAAACCGGCATAAAAATTTTGTATGATCATCCATAAATTCAAACCATGAGTAGGGCAATTGCGAATCATCAATTTCATTCTTTCCCAAGATTGGGCAACATGCTCATGATCAAGTTGTTTAAAATTCATAATATCGTTCCTAAGAGTGATGATCTTAGCGGGAGGAAAATACTTAGAGATAAAAGCATCTTTGCACTTGTTCCAAGAATCAATACTATTTTTAGGCAAAGACGAAACCAAATTTTAGCACAATCTCTAAGTGAAAACAGAAATAACTTCAATTTAACAATATCGTTATCTGTATCTTTCTTCTTTTGCATATCACACAAATCAACAAAGTTGTTTAGATGAGTAGCGGCATCTTCACTAGGAAGGCCGGCTAATTGAGCTTTCATAACAAGATTCAGCAAAGCAGTATTGATTTCACAAGACTCAACATCATTAAGAGGAGCAATCGGTGTACTCAGGAAATCATTATTATTGGTATTTGAGAAATCACACAATTTGGTATTATCTTGCGCCATGGCAACAAGTAATCCAACACACAAGCAAACAGAAAAAGGCAAGCGAAAGAGAGAGGAGGAGATTGGGAAAGAGAGGGCGAATAAAACGGCAAGGGTGAAGTGGGGGAGAGGAAAACGAGAGGCAAATGGCAAATAATGTAAATGCGAGGGAGATGGTTTTGTGATGGGTACTTGGTATGTCTTGACTTCAGCGAAGACCTCCCCGGCGACGGCGCCAGAAATCCTTCTTGCTACGTCTTGAACTTGTGTTGGTTTTCCTTGAAGAGGAAAGGGTGATGCAGCAATAGTAGCGTAAGTATTTCCCTCAATTTTTGAGAACCAAGGTATCAATCCAGTAAGAGGCTCCTCAAAAGTCCCACGCACCTACACAAACAAACAAAGAACTCGCAACCAACGCAATAAAGGGGTTGTCAATCCCTTCACGGCCACTTGCGAAAGTGAGATCTAGTAGAGATAGTATGATAAGATAAATATATTTTTGGTATTTTATAATATAGATGCAAAAAGTAAAGATGCAAACAAATGTAGATTGGAAGCAAATATGATAAGAGATAGACCCGGGGGCCATAGGTTTCAATAGAGGCTTCTCTCAAGATAGCATAAGTATTACGGTGGCTGTACAAATTACTGTCGGGCAATTGATAGAAAAGCGAATAATTATGAGATTATCTAGGCATGATCATGTATATAGGTATTACTTCCGCAACAAGTAGACCGACTCCTGACTGCATCTACTACTATTACTCCACACATCGACCGACTCCTGCCTGCATCTAGAGTATTAAGTTCATAAGAACAGAGTAACGCCTTAAGCAAGATGACATGATGTAGAGGGATAAACTCATGCAATATGATATAAACCCCATATTTTTATCCTTGATGGCAACAATACAATACGTGCCATGCAACCCTTTCTGTCACTGGGTAAGGACACTGCAAGATTGAACCCAAAGCTAAGCACTTCTCCCATGGCAAGAAAGATCAATCTAGTAGGCCAAACCAAACTGATAATTTGAAGAGACTTGCAAAGATAACTCAATCATACATAAAAGAATTTAGAGGAGATTCAAATATTTCTCATAGATAAACTTAATCATAAACTCACAATTCATATGATCTTGACAAACACACCGCAAAAAGAGTTTACATCGAATAGATCTCCACAAGACAGGGGGAGAACATTGTATTGTGATCCAAAAAGAGAGAAGAAGCCATCTAGCTAAGAACTATTTACCGGAAGGTCTGTGGTAAACTACTCAAAACTCATCGGAGGGGATATGGTGTTGATGTAGAAGCCCTCCATGGTCGATTCCCCCTCCGGCGGAGCGCTGGCGAAGGCTCCAAGATGGGATCTCGTGGATACAGAAGGTTACGGCAGTGGAAATTGTGTTTCATTGGCTCCCTGGATGTTTTTGGGGTAAGTAGGCTTATATAGGAGGAAGAAGTATGTCCGTGGCCGCCCGAGGGGCCCATGAGATAGGGGGGCGCGCCCTATAGGGGGGTGCCATACCCTCTCGTGGCCGCCTCGGCTGCTTCTTGACTTGCACTCCAAGTCCTCTGGATCACGTTCGTTCCAAAAATCACGCTCCCGAAGGTTTCATTCCATTTGGAATCCGTTTGATATTCCTTTTCTTCGAAATACTGAAATAGGCAAAACAACAGCAATACGGGTTGGGCCTCCGGTTAGTAGGTTAGTCCCAAAAATGATATAAATGTGTAAAATAAAGCCCATAAACATCCAAAAGGGGTAATATAATAGCATGGAACAATCAAAAATTATAGATACGTTGAAGACGTATCAACCCGTAGCCTCTTGAAGCACCCGCAGCCACTCCCACTTCCTCCACGAGCCAGTAGAAGCCGCAGCGCGGCCGAGCAGGCCGCGGGCTGCCGTCCCGAAGCCAAGCTCACCGGAGATCCCCTCCGGATCGTCCCCACAGCTCCGGCCCTCCCAATCCAAGGCGACCCTGCCAGGGCCTCCGCCACTCCTCTGTGAAGCCAACCCACCCCTCTGGAGCCCCTGGAACTGCCCCAACCCGCCGTCGTCTTCATCTCCGGCAACCTCCGCCCTCTGCCTCCGCTAGAAAGGTCGCTTCCGACGCGGTCCGGTCACCTCTAGCTACGCTACGGGTACGGGCAGGTGCGCAAACATCTCCTCCGTCGATCCCGCCCTCTCGTTTGACTCCAAGAAGCCTCATCGCCGGCGTGTGCTCCGGCGAAGTGCCGCCTCCCTCTGTTTCCCTCTCCCTCCCTCTGGCCTGACTAGCGGGGCCCGCTAGTCAGCCACTCATTACATGGCTGAAGCGGTATGAGTGGTGGCACCTCGGGTGTTTACGCCTTCGACGTCACCCCCCTGTCTGTTTATTATTTATTTCAAATTCATTTAAAATCCAGGAAACTTCAAATGGCCATAACTTTTTATCTCTAAGTCCAAATGCATTGATTCTTTTTGCGTTGTGTTCTGTGTCGAAAAAATCTAACAGCACCCAAAAGATGGGATTTTTCCTTGCTGTCTAGATTTTCTGGTAATTTTCAGAAGGTTTCTTGATGTTTTCTTTTTGTGGTTTGATAATTTTCAGAAGAGCCAGCTTGTCTTGAGGATCTGCAGGAGCTTTGTGAAGCTCATGGGCACTAAGGCAAGCCATAGTAACATTTTCATAGTGCCACTTCAATATTTGTGATTTTCCTACTTGAACTTATGAATATTTATGCACTTAAAATTAGTTATATTATGAGTATATTCTGTTAGATGCTTGTCATGTTAAAATGCTTGAATTACAGAAAGTTTGAAGTGAATCTTGTTGGTAAGCTAAGAAGAATTTAGTTACAAGTAATGCATAAAAGACATGGACATGGAGTTCAATAATTAGTTTAATTATTATCTTTGCATGATGAAAAATGATGAGATTGCTAGAAATGATTCCGGTGTAAGTGAGGTGTGATCTTAACCTGGGTAGTAGCATGAGTTGATGATGGCTCCACGGGAGCGTGGTTGATTCAGTTATTTGCATGGTTATGTGGTGCATGTCTTAAGTGATGCATAGTATGGCATTATGACACCGGTAATTTTCACATTAAGTTGAACCTGATTAATAACTGAACTTGAATATGTTGTTGACCGGGTCATGGTGCCGCTGAAACGAGTCTTTCCCAGTGCAACCACATTTACCGGTATGGGACGGCCTTAATGTGTTTCATTGTCGTGCCTCTGGTCGGTGCCTCCATTTAGGGAAGGTTATGGGCATGGTGTACCCTGGCCCAGTAGGCAAGCATAACCTTGTGAGCCCGTTGTTAACTTAAGTTTTGGTACCGGGTCCCAGAGTGGATCATGGCCACGACGGTGGTCGAGGTGTCTGGAGGTAGACACGGGGCCACCCAGGACTAGCCCGTTGGGGACTGAGTCGGAATGGCCGGGAGAGTGTCATGACAATGAAATTGTTTCGTCGGAATGCCATTGGTCCACCCGAATGGGAGTGCGAGGCCATGGGTTCCGTAGTGTGGGTACAATGTACTAACCTCTGCAGAGTGTTTTTAAATCTATCGATAGCCGAGTGCACGATTACGGACACGCTCGAAAGTAGGGTACACCATGGGTCAACACTTAATAAAATTTGCACACTAAGTTTGTACTGAGGATGGCAGTGAGGCCATCGTGTTGAGTTGGACCATGATTTGGTCGGGTTGTGATCGCCATAAGGATCATGAGCCATGAGTTAATCGGGTTGTGATTGCCGTAAGGATCACAAATGTGTTTTAGGGATTATCATGTTTGTGGTCTGGAAATGATCATGTCCGGTAAGCGAGTCCGTGGAATGAGTACCAGTTGAGCATAGTCACAGCATGTTGGATATATGGTTGCATTGTTCATTAAATGGTTAAATATCATGATATTGTTTGTCATTATGTTTATGCTTATTGTGAGCTTGCAAGTACATTCAATGTATTGACCTGGCGTGTTATGCCTGATTTCAGGAAAGTCTCGTTGCGAAGGAGTGCTGTCCGAGTCTAGACCGTGTCCACATCGGTGTCCCTGTGCTATGGAGTCCCGCTATGACATTGTTCCACTGCCGAGTAGTTGTCATGATCGAGGCCCCTTTATGTTCACTAAATAATGTACATATTCTTCAGCCGCACCGTGTGTGCCGTTTGGCCTCGCTAACCGTTGTAATATAAATTATGCTCCGCTAGCATGAATAAAGCGGTTGTTTTTCTGTACCAAGTTGTTGTGTGTTCCCAGAAGACAAGGTGTCTGGGTTGGCAATGCAAGGAAAACCGGTCGCTCCGAGCCGGGGTGCCACAACGCTTGGTATCAGAGCCGCGCTGACTATAGGCCACGCTAGACTAAGCCGAGTTAACTGGACGTTAGATACGAGTTGTAGCTCAGTGTCTGTCATAATTGTAGCTGGTTGTTGCATTGCATGCACTGACTTTATTTTTATACTAACTTGCTAATGGTTGTGAGTATAGATGGCTCCGGTGCTGTATCCGTGCCAGTTGCTGCTGATGCCGTACACGTCGCCGCATATCCTTCATAACGTGTGGTGTCGGCTGTACCCTCACAGAGACGTTCCAGCCTATCGTGTGTACCGGGAGCACCTAGCTAACTCAGTGTATGAGTATCACGTTGTGGTTACTCTGTGCGCCAATTCCGATTCCATCTCTTACACTCGTACCTCTCGAAGCGGCTATGCTTCTACCGCTTCTCCGGCTGTCCAGTTTGCTGCATTCAAGGTACTTGTTGAGCTCCACTACAACGAGGACCGGATGCAGAACCACCCAGGTTTCCATTACTATCCTTCTCTCCACGATAATGGTCGTGTCTGATTCCCTGTCATTGATTCGGAGTCTGATAGTGTAGCTAGCCACCTTTCTCGCTACATCACTGCTAGCTATCTTCTGATCTACGAGCTGGCTCGTGAGCTGAGTCGTGCCCGTACTGCTTTAGCCTCTATTTTAGTCTCTGCTCACTCAGCCACTACTCCACCATCTGTAGGATTTACTCCCTACATTCCTGCCAGTTCTAGATCCCCTGTTTCTCTGGTTACTCCTTCGAGTAGCTCGGGCACCACGACTGTGAGTCCACTTAGTGCTCCTGCTGAGTGGGTTTCACTCCTTGCCACTCCTGTAGCCCCAATGATCCACCCTCCACCTGCACCTGAGGGAGAGCCCTCGAGGCAGCGTTGTCATTTCACTTTTAACCCGAAGGTCTTTGTTAACCCCGTCAGTTTTGGATCCGAGTCTGCTTCAGGAGAGGACCCCGCAGCACCAGCAGAGCAGTAGAGCTTTCGAGTATTCGCAGTCGTCGGGATGGAGTATGGATGTAGTCGTACGAGTCATGATGTTTCATTTCATGTATGAGGGTAGTTGGACCTGGCATGTTGTTATCTTTCATGTATGAGTCTACGTATAATTATGTTGGACTTTATTTTATTCGCCGTATTTTCTTCGCCTTTTCGGTTTTACTTGGATTTTGTTGCTGGCTTCTCCCTAGTTTGTGTTGAATGCTTCTCATCTCGGTTGCGTTGACTTGGGAAAAATCATATTACGATGACGCGGGGAGGCTGCAGTAGCAACGTTCGCGAGGGTTCTCCTGTTCGAGCGTTCCGCACGACAGGCAGGACAATCACCCGATCCGTACGTTCCACCACCGCCTCCACCGCCAGATCCGCCCTCCACCGAGCAAATTATGCGTATGTTCGAGGAACGACGAAATAATGATCTGATGGAAATATTTAGAAGTATTCAAGCAATGGTTGGACAGAATGGAAATCAGCCCGTCCCTCACTCCAAGTTATCTGATTTTCAAAGGACTAAGCCTCCCTGTTTCAGTCAGGCCATTGATCCCTTAGATGCAGATGATTGGTTGAGAACTATAGAAAAGAAGCTTGAGGTTGCTCGAACTGATGAAGAGGATAAGGTTCCATTTGTAACACATTATCTGGAAGGCGCTGCTGCTATATGGTGGGAAAATGAGAAAGCCATAGGGACTGCTAATGAAGCAATTACCTGGTCAAGATTCAAGGAGCAATTCCGGAAATATCACATCCCTACGGGAATTATGAAGACTAAGGAGCATGAAATTTCTCGTGCTCCTCCAAGGAAGTCAGTCAGTGGGAGAATATTTGTAGAAATTCAATCACCTGTCACGTTACTCTCAATATGACGTGGCCACTAAAGAAAGGAAGATGGACAAGTTTCTTGGTGGATTAAACCCGCAACTTCGTTGTGCTCTCAGTGTGTTCGATTTCCCAGATTTCCAAACCCTAGTGAACAAGGGTTTCATTGCTGAAAGGGAACACAAGATTGTATCAGATAATAAGTTTTCCCATAACGATCACAAGCACAAGTTTGAACCCAAAAAGGAAATGCAACCAGTGCAGAAGGTTCATTCCTGGCAGCCAACTCAGGTAGCATACTAGCCTAATTGGCAACCAAATGTTAACCAGGCCACCACCCAAGTCAAGAATGACGTGCTCAACTCAGTTCTGGAAAATCGCCTACGCAAAAATTCTTGTTACAGTTGTGGACAAACCGGACATTATGCCAAACAGTGTCCCAAGAACAAATGGACCAATGTTAAATTCAAGCCACAAATCCATTATTTGGAGGCAGGTCCAAGTCAGCACGATGTCACGGGATACGTTCATCACATTTCCACCGACGAAGCCCAAGAAAATCCCGAAGTCGTCATTGGTATGTTCCCTGTTAATAACATACCTGCAGTAATTTTATTTGACTTTGGGGCTTCCCACTCTTTTATTTCTCGGAGTTTTGTTGCCCAAAACAAATTTCCTTGTTTGCTTTTGGGCAAGAATATGCTGGTACAAACCCCAGGATCTCTTATCAGAAGCAATCTAGTCTGCCGCAATCTGGAAGTCAGTATCAACGAAATCTGTTTTCCAACCTCTTTGATACTTATTGAGTCGGATAAGTTGGATGTTATCTTGGGTATGAATTGGTTGACTCAGTACCAAGTGTGCATAAATTGTGCGACCCGAGAAGTCAACTTGACTGGCCAAGATGGACAAACTACAAAGTTTATTGCTCGTAGGAGCATACCCTCCAAGGAAATGGTCTTTACAGCAATACCTGAAATGGAATTAATTCCGGTGGTCAGCGAGTTTTCTGATGTATTCCCAGAAGAACTGCCAGGCATGCCACCTGATCGAGAGCTTGAGTTTGCAATAGAACTTGTTCCCGGGACCACACCAATACACAAGAAATATTATCGAATGCCGTCATCCGAATTTGTGGTGCTAAAGAAACAACTTGATGAAATGCTCCAAAAAGGGTATATCCGCCCCAGTTCCTCACCATGGGGATCACCTGCTATTTTTGTGGACAAGAAAGATGGCCACCTCCGTATGTGTGTGGAGTACCGATAGTTTAATGATGTCACGATCAAAAACAAATACGCTCTGCCAAGAATTGATGATTTGTTTGATCTACTCCGTGGATCCAAGGTGTTCTCAAAGATTGATTTGCGGACTAGATATTATCAGCTCAAAATTAAAAAGGAGGATATTCCCAAGACCGCATTCACCATTCGCTACGGTCTCTATGAATATACAGTCATGTCCTTTGGCCTCACCAACGCCCCCGCCTTCTTCATGCACATGATGAATAAACTATTCATGGATTTCCTCGATAAGTTCATGGTCGTCTTGATCGATGATATACTTATTTACTCAAGAAGTGAAGAAGAGCATAAGGAACACCTCCGAGCAATGTTGCAATGACTCCGTGAGCACCAGTTATACGCCAAATTCAGTAAATGCGAGTTTTGGCTCAAGAAAGTTGGATTCCTCGGGCATGTGCTATCCACTGAAGGTATAGCCATGGACCCAAGCAAGGTAAAAGACATGCTCGACTGGTTGCCACCTTCCATAGTATCTTAGATCCGGAGTTTTCTTCGATTAGCCGGATACTGCCGCCGTTTCATTGAAGGATTTTCCAAGATTGCTAAACCCATGACGGAGCTGCTCAAAAAGGATAAGAAGTTTGAATGGCCTTCGGACTGTGAGAAAAGTTTCACCGAGTTGAAGAAACGCCTGACAACTGCGCCAGTATTAACACTTCCAGATATCTACCACAGCTTTGACGTACACTGCGACGCTTCCAGGCAAGGACTGGGATGCGTACTTATGCAAGATGGCAAGGTAGTAGCTTATGCCTCACGACAGCTACGACCTCACGAAGGAAATTACCCCACTCATGATTTGGAAATGGCCGCGGTAGTTCATTCTTTAAAAAATTGGAGACACTACCTGATTGGAAAAAGGTGCCAAATTTTTACCGATCACAAAAGCCTCAAGTATATATTTACTCAGCCGGATTTAAATCTCCGTCAACGAAGCTTGAGTTGGTCAAGGATTATGACCTTGGAATAAATTACCATCCGGGTAAGGCCAACATGGTTGCCGATGCACTCAGTCGAAAGCCCGTCAGTTTAAATGACATATTGGAATCTCTGCCTTCCGAACTTAAAGAAGAGATTGCTCAGCTCAACCTGGTCATAGTTGAGGCTGGCCTTGCCAATATTTTGAAGGTCAACCCTACTCTTGAGGAAGAAATCCGCAAAGCCCAGTTAGGCGATGCCGGTCTGCAGAAATGTATCAAGTTTTCCGATTTCTCGAAGGATCAGTACGGTACCCTCCGATTCAGGGGAAGGATTTGTGTGCCTAATCAAGCGGATCTGAAGCAGAAAATTCTGTTAGAAGCCCACGAATCCTCGTATTCAATCCACCCTGGAGGTACAAAAATGTATGAAGAGCTTCGACAAATATTCTGGTGGGATGGAATGAAGAAAGACATTGCTTATTTCATGGCCTGTTGCGACATATGCAACAAAGTAAAGGCAGAACATCAGAAACCAGCCGGACTTCTCCAACCGCTGCCAGTGTCACAATGGAAATGGGATGATGTCTGTATGGATTTCATCACAGGACTACCTAAGACCCGATGAGGCAATAATGCAATCTGGTTCATGGTGGATTCATTAACCAAGGTGGCCCACTTCCTCCCAATCAAAACCTCATACCGAGAAGATGAGCTTGCACGACTATATGTATCCAGAATAGTCAGCCAACATGGAGTTCCCCGAACCATCACTTCTGACCGAGGTTCGCTTTTCACCTCCGCTTTTTGGTCCCGTCTCCATCAGGCCCTCGGAACAGAATTGAAATACAGTGCTGCTTATCATCCTCAGATGGATGGGCAGACAGAAAGGGTAAATCAGATACTCGAAGATATGCTCCGAGTCTGTGCTTTGGCCCAAGGCCCACAATGGGAAGATTGCCTGCCGTACGCTGAGTTCTCGTATAACAATGGCTTCCAGACCAGTTCAAAGATGTCACCATATGAAGCTTTGTATGGCCGTAAGTGCCGCACTCCATTAAATTGGTCTCAAACCGGAGATATCCGTATTTTTGGAACGGATCTCATGCTAGAAGCCTAAAAGCAAGTCAAGGAGATCCGAGGCAGATTGCAATTGGCCAAATCGCGATAGAAAATTTATTACGATGCAAAGCGCCGACGGATCAGCTTTGAACCCGGAGAACATGTCTACCTTCGAGTCAGGCCTATGAAAGGACTCAAGAGATTTCAAACCCGTGGAAAATTGGCAGCCGGTTTTATTGGTCCATTTCCCGTTATGACACGAGTTGGTGTTGTAGCATATCAGTTGGAGTTGCCCCCGGAGCTGTCAGACGTACACAACGTGTTCCACGTTTCACAATTGCGACGGTGCATATCACCGCCTAAGAAAAAGACCGATTTGACAGAGATAGAGCTGGCAAAGGACTTAACCGATGAAGAGAGGCTAGTGAAAATTTTGGATCAAATGGAAAGGGTCACTCGCAGTAAAGCATGAAAGTTTTACAAGCTCCAATGGATGCATCATACTGAGTCAGAATCAACCTGGGAATCAGAAGAATTTATAAGGGCATGTTATCCAGAATGGTTTTCCCAAGCAACCGAATCTCGAGGAAGAGATTCATTCTAAGTGGGGGAGGTTTGTGACAGCCTGGTTTTCGCCCTCTTTTCTTTGCTTGATTTTCAGTTGAGTTTGTTTTGAATTTGGAGTTTTGAATCATTTCATTTGGACTTAACCACTTGGGTACCCCTTGATTTTCACCCAAGTGTTCCCCCTCCTCCTCAAAACCATCATTTCACCTCTGGCTCAACCCAAAAATAATGTTTCGAATATTTTTCTTAAATGAAAAATATTCATCTTGACCTCCAAAACCCTAGCTAGCCCTTTGAACTCCAAAGCAACCCTAATTTTTCTTGCCCCAAAAATCCTGAGAAAAATCCCAATTATTCCTTGGACCCTAGGGCACCATTCTGAGCAAAAATATTTCACCACTCTTTGGAATATTTTGTCTACAGAAAATAAAGTAATTTCTGGACAGAAATGGTAGTTTCTACAGCAACTATCTTTTTACTAGCTCCATTGTAGCTGGTTCTTCCTGTGCCTATTTACCTTAGTAAGTGATAGTAAAACCCCAAAGTAACCCCTTAACTCCTAGTGGTTTGACCATAGTAACTCTCCAAAGTTACTGTCTAGTAACTTGTCAGCAGTACATATTTATTTCTACTGCACCTGGATCCTAGCCAAATCGTGGTAACAACTCAGTTTACTAAGGACTACATGCGAGAAATCTTGGTTAGTGCTTAGGGTGGCCTGATGTCACGGATCACGCAGTGACCGCGTTTGTCCGAGCGTGCTGGCATGCAATACGCGCACTCTGCGTGCCGCCAGCGCTCTATTGAGCGTGTGCTTGCTGCCCAGCCAACCAAAGCATGCCACACCTCGCCACCATCCTCGTCTCCGCCTCCATAACTCCCCCTGGCGCTCGCCGACACCGGAGCTCGCCACAGCGAGCACGAAAACAGTCCGGCCAACGGCACAGTGTGTGGCGCACTGTGCTTGTCGCTTTCTCCGTCACTCCTGTGCTCGTCCGCGCCCACGCACAGTTCCTCCGTGACCTCCGTCGTCTTCTCCCTCTCTCTCTGGCGCCGTTCCTCGCCGGGCGCCATGGACAGGTTTCCTCCGGCGGAGCCCGAGCCCTCCTTGCCGCCTGCATATAAAAGCAGCCACCTGCAGCCTCTTGGATCACCCACAACCACTCCCACTTCCTCCACGAGCCAGTAGAAGCCGCAGCCCGGCCGGGCAGGCCGTGGGCTGCCGTCCCGAAGCCGAGGTCGCCGGTGATACCCTCTGGATTGTCCCTGCAGCTCCGGGCCCTCCCAAGCCAAGGCGACCCTGCCAGGGCCTCCGCCTCTCCTCCGTGAAGCCAACCCACCCCTCTGGAGCCCCTGGAGCCGCCCCAAGCCGTCGTCGTCTTCATCTTCGGCAACCTCCGCCCTCTTACTCCGCCGGAGAGGTCGATTCCGACGCCGTCTGGTCACCTCTAGCTATGCTACATGTACTGGTAGGTGCGCAAACATCTCCTCCGTCGATCCCCCCCCTCTCGTTTGACTCCAAGAAGCCTCATCGCCGGCGTGTGCTCCGGCGAAGCGCCGCCTCCCTCTGTTTCCCTCTCCTCTCCCTCTGGCCTGACTAGCAGGGCCCGCTAGTCAGCCACGCATTACGCGCGCGAAGCGGTATGAGTGGTGGCGCCCCGGGTGTTTACACCTTCGATGTCACCCCCCCCGTCTGTTTATTATTTATTTCAAATTCATTTAAAATCCAGGAAACTTCAAATGGCCATAACTTTTTATCTATAAGTCCAAATGCATTGATTCTTTTTGCATTGTGTTCTGTGTCCAAAAATCTAACAGCACACAAAAGATGGGATTTTTCCTTGCTGTCTACATTTACTGGTAATTTTCAGAAGGTTTCTTGATGTTTTCTTTTTGTGGTTTTGATAATTTTCAGAAGAGCCAGCTTGTCTTGAGGATCACCAGGAGCTTTGTGAACCTCATCAGCACTAAGGCAAGCCACAGTAACATTTTCATAGTGCCACTTCAATATTTATGATTTTCCTACTTGAACTTATGAATATTTACGCACTTAAAATTTGTTATATTATGAGTATATTCTGTTAGATGTTTGTCATGTTAAAATGCTTGAATTACAGAAAGTTTGAAGTGAATCTTGTTGGTAAGCTAAAAAGAATTTAGTTACAAGTAATGAATAAAAGATAGGGACATGGATTTTGATAATTAGTTTAATTATGAGGCAAATACATCCATGGTGCTTGAACTTGTCACACATGTTCACTTTAGTGCTTAAACTTGAAAAATACATTGAACTGGTTTCATAACTTCACATGAACGTGCAAATACAATTCAAATCTCAATTATATACATCCACCACGCTTACAAGGCACGCCGGTGTGGCATGAGCCCATTGTCAGCCACCGGCCGGCAGGAAGGATGACGCGTGGCCTGAATTTTTGCGAAATGCTCTTGAAACTATTTTTGCTTACAAAAAGCGAAAAAAACTGGTCCGGTGGGGTTCTGAACTAGCGCCTGCCGTTCGCATGTCAGCATGGCTGGCCAGTAGACCCAATCACTTTTGTAGTCATGCACATATTATTCTTTCTATCCACTCCAACCAACGGAAGTTTTTTTTCTCAAACAAGGCAGGTAATCTTAAAAAAGATAAAATCTCCTTATAACATAATGCACTCTAGTGGGTAAAACGAACTGCAGTGCAGCCCATTTTGAACGTGTTACTTTTCTCCACCTTAAAAAAAGTGTACAAAAGATGTAAACCATAATCCTGTGTTATAAAAAATAGCATATAATGAAAATAAAATGCTTCTAAAAAGTTCATATACTTCCATAAAATATCTATGCAATTATTTCAGAAAGTTTCGTATACTTAAATAAATTCTCATATAAGTTTAAAAAAACCATGTTTTCAATAATATATTCATGTAGTACATAAAAGAGTTCATGCCTTGAGAATTTTTTTGCATTGTTATACAAAGTTTATGTAGTATATAAAAGTTTGTTTTCTTAAAAAAAACCTAGTGTGCCCTCAGATTGCATATCCTCACATGAATAATATATGAATCATAAAAACATTTTTTAATTTATAAATATTCTAAATTATATGAATATGTTTTAAAATAACACATGAATTATTTTTAAAATTGACATGTAAATTTTTAAATTATGTTTGTTATGCAGTCATAAATACAAATTATACTTTAGAAACATAAGACCTTTTTGGTTGGAATGGTATCCGAGGCTGCTATATAAGCTTTGGTCGAATGTTTAAATCACCGACCTGAGAATATTATTTGCTGGACTAAATTCCTTTAATTTATGTTGTTCTGCCTAGCGTATACAAAAGAGCAAGTTGCAAGCGGTTGACTTGCTAGCCACTCCTGCACGCAAACTGCATGTCATTGGATCGAATCCATGCCATACCATTTTTCATTTTTATTTTACAAATGTTTGTTGTTTCTCTCCAAGGGTCATCTGTAAGAAAAATAATGTAATGGTTTTCCTAAAAAAACACGGCCGCACGCCCTCTTTCTTGCAGTCCATCGAGTCGCTGACAACGGGCCTTATGACATGCTGGAATGCCTTGGACGTATACATATGAGATTTGAACCGTATTTGCACGTTCATACCAAGTTATGGTACTAGTTCAATGTATTTTTCAAGTTTAGGCACCAAAGTGAACATCCGTGGCAAGTTGAAGGACCATCAGTGTATTTACCTCTTTAATTATTATCTTTGCATGATGAAAAATGATGAGATTGCTAGAAATGATTCTGGTGTAAGTGAGGTGTGATCTTAACCAGAGTAGTAGCATGAGTTGATGATGGCTCCGTGGGAGCGTGGTTGATTTAGTTATATGCATGGTTATGTGGTGCATGTGTTAAGTGATGCATAGTATGGCATTATGACACCGTTAAGGTTCACGGGCCATGAGTTGGTCGGGTTGTGATTGTTGTATGGATCACAAATGTGTTTTAGGGATTATCATGTTTGTGGTCTGGAAATGATCACGTCCAGTAAGCGAGTCCGTGGAACGAGTACCAGTTGAGCATAGTCACAGCATGTTGGATATATGGTTGCATTGTTGATTAAATGGTTAAATATCATGATATTGTTTGTCATTATGTTTATGCTTATTGTGAGCTTGCAAGTACATTCAATGTACTGACCTGGCGTGTTATGCCAGATTTCAGGAAAGTCTCGTTGGGAAGGAGTGCTGTCCGAGTCTAGACCGTGTCCACATTGGTGTCCCTGTGCTATGGAGTCCCGCTACGACGTTGTTCCGCTGTCGAATAATTGTCATGATCGAGGCCCCTTTATGTTCACTAAATAATGTACATATTGTTCAGCCGCACCGTGTGTGCTTCTTGGCCTCGCTAACCGTTGTAATATAAACTATGCTCCGCTAGCATGAATAAAGCGTTTGTTTTTCTGTACCAAGTTGTTTTGTGTTGCTAGAAGACAAGGTCTCTGGGCTGGGAATGCAAGGTAAACCGGTCACTCTGAGCCCGGGTGCCACAGGCACGTTCTGATGGCTCTCTCTTGAATAGAGAAAGGGTGGAGGGGTATATATAGCCTCCACAAAAAATCCAACCATTACACACATTTGACCCAACTCGGTCAGACCGAATAGGACAACTCGGTGAGACCAATTCAGTTCAAAATGTGAACGTTAGGAATCTCGATGGGACCGACCTGATCAACTCGGTGGGACCGTTGTGCTAGGGCTAGGGCAAAACCTAAGATCAGTGTGACCGATTGCATGAACTCGGTGAGATCGATTTCAGCAATGAGCAAATAGAGAGTTGGTCAGGCAAACTCGGTGGGACCGATCGCTCATTTCGGTAAGACCGAAACATTACGAAGGGAAATAGAGAGTTTGCATTGCGAACTTGGTGGGGCCGATTGCTCATTTCGGTAAGACTAAAATGTTACGAAGGGAAACAGAGAGTTTGCATTGCCATCTCGGTGAGACTGAGATACCTATTGGTGAGACCGAATTGTCTAGTGTTTCTGATAGTGGCTATGTCAAAAGAACTCAGTGGCGCCGGATAGACCAAATCGGTGGGGCCGAGTTTGACTTTAGGTTTTGGACATATGTAGAGATGAGAAAGTGGCCGAGGGTTTTGGAGCAATATCACTAAGCACTTTGAGCAAGTAGACCATTAAGCAACACCTCATCCCCTTTTAATAGTATTGGCTTTCCTATGGACTCAATGTGATCTTGGATCACTAAAATGAAAATGAAGAGTCTTGAGCTTTTGCCAATCTTTGTCCTTAGCATTTTGAGGGGTCCACATCTCTAGTCCATGCCATGCCAATCATTGAACTTTCTGAGATATTTAACTTGAATGGATGTTAGTTGAGTGAGCTATATGTTGTTATGAATTACCAAAACTACCCGGGGATTAGTTGCATTTTCAGTTTCCATGAATGGATTCCTCCTAGTTCGTGTTAGGGCCAGTCATCGTCACATGTTGTTCAACCAAAGCTCGAGCTCGATCATGTGTTGTCAGGATTCCCTCTCACATGCTCGGATTGCTGGATTCGACCTACACCGTACCCTGTGTATCTCGTCCTTAACTACCTAGCCTCATGCTTGCTGTCTGTATCGAGAGGTAGGCACCACATCTAAATTTTACATTATTCTACATTGAAAACACATCACCCCTTCCAATGTACATCATTTTGGGCCACATGCAAGAGGTGCTGGTTTTGTGGTCCCTCTCGTGCGATTTTTATGATGGTTCAATCTATTGGCCCAAGAGGTTTATCGACAACAACAGTTGTCGTTTGACCAAACGATAGATTCACTAGTCCATCTTATGGTAGGTCATGGCAACATGCATGTATGACCAAAGTATCATTACGTGCATCTGCTCCGCTGACATGAAGTGGGAGGTGGTGGGTCAACACCCTAGCTAGCTACGACATTATGTCATTATAGATATATCCAAGGGTCCTTCCGGGTTTGCAAGGTAGGTGCTACCAAAGTTGTGCAATGTGTATTTAAAGTTTTAAACATCACACCCAATATTTTGACTTCTGGCCCCTCTCATCGATCTTCGACGATGCGCCTAACCATGGGCCCGCGCGGTCAAGGTTGTGCATTGGAATTTTGAACATCACAGACCACCCGTTTCACTCATATATATTTGGGCCACATGCTGGTGTGGCTGTCTTTTGACACTCTCTAACGGTTTTTTTGCTGCAAAGACTTTGATGATGCTCAACAGACACGAGTATAATTTCTTAACCGTGTGCGATACAAGTGCGCCGTGAATCACCATGACTGCGCAAACGTGAGGAAAGGTGGAGGTACTGGCTCAACTGTGTGCGATGCAAGTGTGCTGCAAAAATCACCATGACTGTGCAAGTGTGAGGAAAGGGTAGAGGTGCTGGCTTAACCGTGTGCGATGCAAGTGCGCTGTAAAATCATCACCTGCGCAAGCTAAAGGCAGGTAGTTTATTTAGAAATTAGGACGAACCGTGTGCAATAAACCAGCTAGCTAGAAATCTAAAAACAAACTGTATGTTTTTTAGAGCCGATAGTATAGAGTAGGTTAATACTTTGAATATGATATATCATTGAAATGGGGGCCAACACGCCCAAACATTACATGGACGCCATCCGAACGAACAAACATGTGTAGTCAAAGCGGGCGTTAATTGGGCTGGTCAAATTAATATTTAGTGGATCCCAAATGATGTGGCCCACCATAAAAACGGCTCCTAGCAGGGCGTTAATAGGCCGAAAGCTCGATAGGGCCGTATAAATAGAAATGGCACGCGGTCCTCTAGCAGCCGAAATAAATATCAATTTTCTCTCAGCCGTTTTACTTTATGGGCCAGTAAGAGGCCGGAAGTGTTTTGGGCCAGAGGAGGCCCAATTTGCAAACTAGGCTTTTAACATGCCGAAAGTCACGTCGGGCTGAAATTGTGCCCTACAGAACGCGGGCCGCTAATGGACCCAAAATTAGGTTGCACAGTCAAAGGCCCAACTGTTGTGTGGGCCTTTAACAGGCCAAAAGACAAAATGGGCTAGGAATTGGCCCATTTATGG
The DNA here is from genome assembly GCF_018294505.1 of Triticum aestivum. Classification (NCBI taxonomy): domain Eukaryota; kingdom Viridiplantae; phylum Streptophyta; class Magnoliopsida; order Poales; family Poaceae; genus Triticum; species Triticum aestivum. The sequence goes on from NC_057798.1 coordinate 492,566,635, forward strand.
AATGGGCTGAGGAAAGGCCTAAAGTCACAACGGGCTAGAAGTTGGCCGAAATGCAGAATGGGTCGAGAAAAGGCCGAAAGATGTTCCGGGCCGTTAACGTCTGGAACTGACGATGGGATGCTAACAAGCTGAAAGAAGCTCGAGCCGTAATTCGGCCCAAAGATGTAGCGGGCCGTTAATAGGCTGGAACTGATGATGGGCTGGAAATTGTCAAATCTCGACTGGGCCTTTGATGGGCTGATTCTGTCTAACTTCTATGGGCCATGCTAGTGAATGGGCCTGACTCAAGTAGGCTGCTAATGGGCTGGCCCACTTACTTTGTCAGGCCCGGCCTTTTAACCTAAATGGGCCACTGTTGGGCCGAGCCACGTGTCAATGTACCATAGGCTCATACCGTCCACTCGCTTGATGACACATGTCGCAATGCAGAGCTGACACGTGGATACTACAGCGAATCAGAATTTTACACATGGAAAATCCCCATTGGTTGGGGCGGTTAATGGGTTATTCGATCCAAACTGGAACCTGATAGCTTAACGGCGACCCGTTACGGTGGATGCCACTTGTCGGTCACCCTTGACGAAAGCACTTCTATGACGCTGGATTTATCGTCATGGAAGTGGTCACTTCCATGATGATAATTTTGGTAATGTCATGGAACACTTCTACGAGAGCACATGTATGACTATCTTGATTCTGTCATAAAATCTTCATGGATGTACATGCATGACAGAAAATGTGACCTATTGTGACAAACACGTATCATCATGGAAGTGCATTTTTTTGTAGTGTCTGTTGCCTTATTGCTTCACTTCGGTCTAACCGAGTTGATGCAACCGGTGCCATTGAGTTGATGTTTTCCCTAAGCCCTAGCACATCGGACCCAGTCGGTCCCACTGAGATTCCTAACGTTCACATTTTGAACTAATTGATCTCACCGAATTCTTCTATTCGGTCTAACCGAGTTGGGTCAAATGTGTGTAACGGTTGGATATTGCGTGGAGGCTATGTATACCCCTCCGCCCCCTTCTCCATGTGTGAGAGAGCCATAAGAACGTGCCTACAGTTCCACTACTCATTTTCTGAGAGAGAACCACCTACTCATGTGTTGAGACCAAGACATTCCAATCCAACCACAAGAATCTTGATCTCTAGCCTTCCCCAATTTGCTTTCCACTCAAATCATCCTTCCACCATAGCCAAATCTGTGGGAGAGAGTTGAGTGTTGGGGAGACTATCATTTGAAGCACAAGAGCAAGGAGTTCATCATCAACACACCATCTATTACCGTTTGGAGAATGGTGTCTCCTAGATTGGTTAGGTGTCGCTTGGGAGCCTCTGACAAGATTGTGGAGTTGAACCAAGAAGTTTGTAAGGGCAAGGAGATCGTCTGCTTCGTGAAGGTCTACCCGAGTGAGGCAAGTCCTTCATGGGCGATGGTCATGGTGGGATACACAAGGTTGTTTCTTCACGGACCCTTCGTGGGTGGAGCCCTTTGTGGATTCACGTAACCGTTACCCTTCGTGGGTTGATGTCTCCATCAAGATGGACGTATGATAGCACCACATATCAGAACCATGCCAAAAATCCTCGTGCCTACATTGTGTTTGCCTTCTCCAAACCCTTTACTTTACCTTCATATGCAATGTTTTACTTTCCGCTGCTACACTCTTAGAATTGCATGTGTAGGTTGATTGCTTGACTTGTACTAGTTGCTAAAATCTGCCAACACTTAAAATTGGGAAAATGTTAGATTTTTATTTGGTCAAGTAGTCTAATCACCCCCCGGCTCTAGACCAACTTTCGATCCTACTATCGTATTGGGACATAAAATCTCCGAAAGAGGTATTGAAGTTGATAAAGCTAAAGTAGATGCTATTGAATAGATGCAGTGTCCTAAATATATCAAAGGTATAAGAAGTTTCCTTGGTCATGCTGGTTTCAATAGGAGGTTTATTAAACACTTCTCTAAAATTTCTAGGTCTCTCACTAATCTCTTGAAAAAATATGTTCCATTTTTTTGATGATGATTGCGTAGAAGCATTTGAAATCCTTTAGAAAGCCTTGATTTCTGCACCTATTGTTCAGCCACCTTATTGGAACCTACCCTTTGATATCATGTGTGATGCTAGTAATTATGTTGTTGGTGTTGTTCTAGGACAAAGGATTGATAAGAAATTAAATGTTATCCAATATGCTAGTAAAACTCTAGACAATGCTCAAAGAAATTATGCTATTACTGAAAAAGATTTTTTAGCAGTTGTCTTTGCTTGTGATAAGTTTAGACCTTATACTGTTGATTCAAAGTAACTGTTTACACCGATCATGCTGCTATTAAATACCTAATGGAAAAGAAAGATGCTAAACCTAGACTTATTAGATGGGTTCTCTTGCTGCAAGAATTTGATTTGCATATTATTCACAGAAAGGGAGCTGAGAACCCTGTAGCAGACAACTTGTCTAGGTTAGAAAATGTTCTTGATGACCCACTACCTATTGATGATAGTTTTACTGATGAACAATTAGTGGTCATAAATGCTTCTCGTGGTGCTCCTTGGTATGCTGATTATGTTAATTACATTGTTGTTAAATTTATACCACCTAGTTTCACATACCAGCAAAAGGAAAAGTTTTTCGATGATTTAAGACATTACTTTTGGGATGACCCACACCTTTATAAAGAAGGAGTAGATGGTGTTGTTAGATGTTGTGTACCTGTGCGTGAAAAGGAATAGATCCTACGCAAGTGTCACCCCGAAGCTTATGGAGGACACAATGCTGGAGATAGAACTGCACACAAGGTATTACAATCTGGTTTTTACTCGTATACTCTCTTCAAAGATGCTCGTATGTATATCTTCTCTTGTGATGAATGCCATAGAATTGGTATATTAGTAGACGTCAGGAAATACCTATCAATTATTCACTCGTTATTGAACCATTTGACGTATGGGGCTTTGATTATATGGGACCTTTTCCTTCCTCCAATGGGTATACACATATTTTAGTTGTTGTTGATTATGTTACTAAGTGGGTAGAAGCTATTCCAACTAGTAGTGTTGATCATAACACTTCCATTAAAATTCTTAAAGAAGTCATTTTCCCAAGGTTTGGAGTTCCTAGATATTTAATGACTGATGGTGGTTCACAATTTATTCATGGTGATTTCCGTAAATTGCTTGCTAAGTATGATGTTAACCATAGAGTTGCATCTCCTTATCGTCCCCAGTCTAGTGGTCAACTAGAATTGAGTAACCGCGAAAGAAAGTTGATCTTGCAAAAGACTGTTAATAGATCTAGAAAAAATTGGTCTAAGAAACTTGATGTTGCATTATGGGCTAATAGAACTGCTTATAAAAACCCTATGGGTATGTCTCCATATAAAATGGTTTCTGGAAAAGCATGTCACTTACCTCTTGAACTAGTACAAAAAGCTTATTGGGCAGTTAAAGAGCTCAACTATGATTTCAAACTTGCTAGTGAAAAGAGGTTATTAGACATTAACTCACTTGATGAATGGAGAACTCAAGCCCATGAGAATGCCAAGTTGTTTAAAGAAAAAGTTAAAAGATAGCATGACAAAAGGATACAAAAGCGTGAATTTAATGTAGGTGACCTTGTCTTGCTAAACAACTCTCAGTTAAGATTTTTCGCAGGAAAGCTTCTCTCTAAATGGGAAGGTCCTTACATTATCGAGGAGGTCTACCACTCCGGTGCCATCATAATCAACAATGCCGAAGGCACCAACACAAAGGTGGTAAGCGGGCAAAGAATTTAAAATTATATCTCATGTACTCCCATAAATGTTGAGACCAATATTATTAATACCATAACACTTGAGGAGTACATAAGGGAGACCTACTAGAATGTTTGAGACTCTGAAAAGGAATAGGTATGTGGTACGATAAGTAAACCGACTCCAAAAAATTTCCAATGGCAATTTTACTCCATTTTGGAATATTTGAAAAATTAGGAAAATTAAAAGTAGTCCGAAAAGTGCACGAGGAGGCGACAAGCCTTTGGGGCACACCTCCATGGCTTGTGGCCACCTCATGTGCCCTCCGGACTCCGTTTTCTTGTGGAACATTCCTTTTGGTCGGTAAAAGTTCATTATATTATCCCCCGAAGGTTTTGACCACCGTACCACGACAAAATCCTCTATTCTTGTGTTTATCTAATTCTGCAGTAGATTCATAGCAAGACGTCTTTGCAAGAGTCGGCCGGGGAGAGTCGTGTCTCTCACCCAGCACATGATCCAAGGGCCTACAGCCAAGATGAACCCTCTGGATGGTCAATGGAGGAAGAGATGGAGGATGACCTTAAAAGAGTAGATGCCATGGAGGAGGACCAAGAAGCCGCTTCTCGCTTTCAACCAGGAGTTGTGCTTGAGGAGCTTCAGAGCTCAGCAATACCAGATTCGGTCATACCTCCTAATGCTCAATTTCTCTCTTATGATAACATGAAAAGGAGTGTTGCCTTTTCCCCCACAGCCGGGAAGCATCCATGGGTGATCGGAGTTCTAGCCGTCACGGGCAAACTCCGCAAGGAAATAATGGATCTCAAACAACAAGTCAATAAGCTCAAGGAAGAAAATCATATTCTGAAGGGTATTATTGCCAAGAATATTGGACCATCACCCCCAAAGAAAGAGACATAAATACATGGGTATGGGCACTCCCCTTGGCAACTGCCAAGCTTGGGGGAGGTGCCCCGGTATCGTATCCCCATCACATCTCTAACTTCTTCGTTTTTCTTAGTTCGATCCTTTAGGTTATACCTTGGTTTGGTAGATTAGAGTTTTTCGTATGATCTAGTTTTGAGTTTTGCTTTCAGTTCCCTCTATGTAATTGAGTCCGAAATATATATAATAAAGATTATTTTTGAGTTGCGGGCTTTGCTTTCTTGCTATGATCATGAGAAAAAGAAATAAAGAATAAAAGAAATAAAAGATTATATGATGATCTTATGGGAAGTGATGACTTCACACATGAGAAGCATGTCACATGAAACTTGTTGTTAGTTGACAAATATAGTTTTCGTTATTGTTGCAATTAATAGGAAGTAATAAAGAATGATAAGACTCACATATAAATATACTATCTTGGACATATTTTGTGATTGTGAGCACTCATTAAAATATTATATGCTAAAAGGTTGACGTTGCACAAGGAAGACAACGTAATGGGTTATGTTTCTTTATACCTGAATAGAAGTTATATTATTATGGATCCTCCAACATGTTGAGCTTGCTTCTCAACCTTTGCTAGCCAAATCTTACGCACCAAGTAGAGATACTACTTGTGCATCAGAATATCTCTTAACCCAGTTTTGCCATGAGAGTCCACCATACCTACCTATGGATTGAGTAAGATCCTTCAAGTAAGTTGTCATCAGTGCAAGCAATAAAAATTGCTCTTTAAATCTGTACGATCTATTAGTGTGAGGAAAATAAGCTTTATACGAACTTGTGATATAGAAGAAATAAAAGCGACAGACTTCATAATAAAGTTATTTATCACAAGCGGTAATATAAAGTGACGTTATTTCACACTAAGATTTTGTGCATCCAACCATAAAAGCACATGACAACCTCTGCTTCCCTCTATGAAGGGCCTATCTTTTATTTACCCTCTACCTTAGTACAAAATTCATGGTGATCCCCACCTATTCATTTTTAAACTTTGTGTTTTTTGCAAGCACTTTATGTTGGGGGGAGATCCAAATATATACATCCACTCGGATGTAGATATTCATAAGCTATTTTTGTTGACATTACCCTTGAGGTAAAAGGTTGGGAGCCGAAACCGTAAACCCTATCTTTCTCTGTGTCCGATTGAAACTTTGATTTCATAAGTATCGCGTGAGTGTTAGCAATTGTGAAAGACTAAATGATAGTTAAGTATGTGAACTTGCTGAAAAGATCTTATATTGACTCTTTCTTACATTATCATAAATTGCGATTGCTTAAATGACTGAGATCATTGTTTGTTAGTTTCTAAAAGATTCAAGGTTGCTAATGATAGTGCAACTTATTTGTGGCATTGTCGTTCGGGTCATATCGGTGTAAAGCACATGAAGAAACTCCATAAAGATGGACTTTTGGAATCACTTGATTATGAATCATTTGATACTTGAGAACCGTGCCTTATGGGCAAGATGACTAAAACTCTGTTCTCCGGAACAATGGAACGAGATAGTGACTTATTTAAAATAATACATACCAATGTACGCAGTCCAATGAGGATTGATGCTCGTGGCGGATATCGTTATTTTCTGAACTTCATTGATGATTTGAGAAGATATGGGTATATCTACTTAATGAAACAAAAGTCTGAAACATTTGAAAAGTTCAAAGAATTTTAGAGTGAAGTAGAAAATCATCTTAACAAGAAAATAAGTTTCTATGATCTGATCGTGGAGGAGAATATTTGAGTTAAGAGTTTGGCCTTCATTTAAAACAATGTGGATTTTCACAGCTCATGCCACCTGGAACACCATAGCGTAATGGTGTGTCCGAATATCGTAACCGCACTTTATTGGATATGGTGCGATCTATGATGTCTCTTACTAATTTACAACTATCGTTTTGGGGTTATGAATTAGAGAGAGTTGCATTCACGTTAAGCAGGGCACCATCAAAATCCGTTGAGACGATGCCTTATGAACTGTGGTTTGGCAAGAAACCAAAGTGTCATTTCTTAAAGTTTGGGGCTACGATGCTTATGCGAAAGAGCTTCAACCTGATAAGTTCGAACCCAAATCGAAGAAATGCGTCTTCATCAGATACCCAAAAAAACTGTTGGGTACACCTTCTATCACAGATCCGAAGGCAAGATATTCGTTGCTAAGAATGGATCCTTTCTAGAGAAGGAGTTTACTCTCGAAAGAAGTGAGTGGGAGGAAAGTAGAACTTGATGAGGTAATTGTACCTTCTCCCAAATTGGAAAGTAGTTCATCACAGAAATCAGTTCTATTGATTCCTACACCAATTAGTCAGGAAGCTAATGATGATGATCATGAAACTTCAGATCAAGTTACTACGGAACCTCGTAGGTCAACCAGAATACGATCCGCACCAGAGTGGTACGGTAATCCTATTCTAGAAGTCATGTTACTAGACCATGATGAACCTACGAACTATGACGAAGCGATGATGAGCCCAGAATCGGAGAAATGGCTTGAGGCCATGAAATCTGAGATGGGATCCATGTATGAGAACAAGTGTGGACTTTGGTGGACTTGCTCGATGATCAGCAAGCCATAGGAAATAAATGGATCTTCAAGAGGAAGACGGACACTGATAGTAGTGTTACTATCTACAAAGCTCGACTTGCCACAAAAGTTTTTCGACAAGTTCAAGGTGTTGCCTACAATGAGATTTTGTCAACTATAGCGGTTCTTAAATCCATCTGAATCATGTTAGTAGTTGCCATGTTTTATGAAATCAGGCATATGGATGTCAAAACTGCATTCCTGAATGGAATTCTGGAAGAAGAGTTGTATATGATGAAACCAGAAGGGTTTGTCGATCCAAAGCGTGCTAACAAAGTGTGCAAGCTCCAGTGATCCATTTATGGACTGGTGCAAGCCTCTCTGAGTTGGAATAAATGCTTTGGTAGTGTAATCAAAGCATATGGTTTGATACAGACTTACGGTGAAGCCTGTATTTACAAGAAAGTGACTCGGAGCACTACAACCTTTCTGATAAGTATACGTGCATGACATATTGTTGATCGGAAATGATGTAGAATTTTCTGGAAAGCATAAAGGAGAGTTTGAAAGGAGATTTTCAAAGAAAGACCTCAGTGAAGCTGCTTACATATTGGGCATCAAGATCTGTAGAGATAGATCAAGGCGCTTGATAAGTTTTCCAATGAGTATATACCTTGACCAGATTTTGAAAGAGTTCAAAATAGGTCAGTCAAAGAAAGATTTCTTGCCTATATTACAAGGTGTAAAGTTGCGTAAAACTCAAAGCCCAACCATAGCAGAAGATATAAAGAGAATGAAAGTCATTCCCTATGCCTCAGTCATAGGTTCTATAAAGTATGCCATGCTATGTAGTAGACCCGTTGTGTGCCTTACTATGAGTTTGGCAAAGGGGTACGATAGTGATCCAGGAGTGGATCACTGTATAGTGGTCAAAGTTATCCTTAGATTACCTAAGAGGACTAAGGAAGTATTTCTCGGCTATGGAGGTGATAAAGAGTTACATCAATGCAAGCTTTTACACCGATCCATATGACTCTAAGTCTGAATCTGGATACATATTAAAAGTGGGAGCAATTAGCTAGAGTAACTCCATGTAGAGCATTGTAGACATCGAATATTTGCAAAATACACACGACTCTGAATGTGGCAGACCCGTTGACTAAACTTCTCTCACAAGCAAAACATGATCACACCTTAGTACTCTTTGGGTGTTAATCACATAGTAATGTGAACTAGATTATTGATTCTAGTAAACCCTTTGGGTGTTGGTCACATGGCGATGTGAACTATGGGTGTTAATCACATACAAATGTGAACTATTGGTGTTAAATCACATGGCGATGTGAACTAGATTATTGACTCTAGTGCAAGTGGGAGACTGAAGGAAATATGCCCTAGAGGCAATAATAAAGTTATTATTTACTTCCTTATTTCATGATAAATGTTTATTATTTATGCTAGAATTGTATTAACCGGAAACTTAGTACATGTGTGAATACATAGACAAAACATATTATCCCTAGTATGCCTCTACTTGACTAGCTCATTAATCAAAGATGGTTATGTTTCCTAACCATAGACATGTGTTGTCATTTGATGAACGGGATCACATCATTAGGAGAATGATGTGATGGACATGACCCATCCTTTATCTTAGAATTATGATCCTTACAGTTTCATTGCTACTTCTTTCTTCATGACTTATACAAGTTCCTTAGACTATGAGATTATGAAACTCCCGAATACCAGAGGAACACTTTGTGTGCTATCAAACGTCACAACGTAAATGGGTGATTATAAAGATGCTCAGGTGTCTCCAAAGGTGTTTGTTGGGTTGACACAGATCGAGATTAGGATTTGTCACTCCGTGTTTTGGAGAGGTATCTATGGGCCCTCTCGGTAATACTCATCACTATTAGCCTTGCAAGCATTGTGACTAATGAGTTAGTTGTGGGATGAAGTATTATGGAACAAGTAATTATAGAGACTTGCCGGTAACGAGATTGAACTAGGTATGATGATACCGACGATCAAATCTCAGGCAAGTAACATACCGATGACAAAGGGAACAACGTATGTTGTTATGTGGTTAGACCGATAAAGATCTTCCTAGAATATGTAGGAGCCAATATGAGCATCCAGGTTCCGCTATTGGTTATTGACCGCAGACGTGTCTCGGTCATGTCTACATAGTTCTCGAACCCTAGGGTCCGCACGCTTAACGTTCGATGACTATTTGTATTATGGGTTATGTGATTTCATGATCGAAGTTTATTTGGAATCCCAGATGAGATCACAGACGTAATGAGGAGTCTCGAAATGGTCTAGGCATAAAGATCGATCTATTGGAAGGCTATATTCAGACATCGGAAAGGTTTCGAGTGATTCGGGTATTTTTCGGAGTACCGGAGAGTTACGGGAATTCGCCAGTGGAAGTAATGGCCTTAATGGGCCATACGGGAAAGGAGAGAAGGGCCTCAAGGGGTGGTTGTGCGCCCCCCCCATTGGCTGGTCCGAATTGGACTATGAGGGGGCGGCGCTCCCCTCCTTCCTTCTCCCCTCTTCCTCCTTCCCTCCTTCTCCTACTAGGAATAGGAAAGAGGAGGGGAATCCTACTTGGACTGGGGAGTCCTAGTAGGATTCCCCACACCTGGCGCACCCCCCTTGGGCCGGCCACCTCTTCCCTCCCCTACTTTATATACGTGGCCAGGGGTACCCCATAGACACACAAGTTGGTCTTTAGCCGTGTGCGGTGCCACCCTCCATAGTTTTCCATCTCATCGTCGTAGTGCTTAGGCGAAGCCCTGCACCGATAACTTCATCATAACCATCACCATGTTGTCGTGCTGACAGAACTCTCCCTCGGCCTCAACTGGATCTAGAGTCCGAGTGATGTCACCGAGCTTAACGTGTGCAGATCGCGGAGGTGGCGTGCATCCGGTACTTGATCGGTTGGATCGCGAATACGTTGGACTACATCAACCGCATTACTCAACGCTTCCGCTTTCAGTCTATGAGGGTACATGGACACACTCTCCTCTCTCGTTGCTATGCATCAGCTAGATAGATCTTGCATGATCGTTGGATTTCTTTTGAAATTATCGCATTCCCCAGCAGTGGTATCAGAGCCAGGTCTATGCGTAGATGTTATATGCATGAGTAGAGCACAAAGAGTTGTGGGTGATAATAGTCATACTGCTTACCAGCATGTCATACTTTGATTCGGCGGCATTGTTGGATGAAGCGGCCCGGACCGACATTACATGACCGTGTTCATGAGGCTGGTTCTACCGGCGTGCTTATGCACATAGGTGGCTGGTGGTGTCGGATTTCGGGTTCCGGTAGACCCTCAAGGTTCGAACTCTGGGGTGCACGCGGAGATCACACCCCCTGCCTACCCGTGTCTCGACGCCTTGCAAGGATCTAAAACTACACCCAGAACAACACAAGGGACACGAGATTTATACTGGTTCAGGCCACCATTGTGGTGTAATACCATACTCCATTGTGGTGTGGTGGACTGCCTCAGGGGGCTGATGATGAACAGTACAAGGGAGAGCAGCCTCGCGAGGGGCTGTTCTTGGCTGGTGCGATGAACTGCTAGAGGGAGTTCAGTCGCTTCTCTGTCTCTCTTTCTCTTGTTGATTTGTCTCTTTGCTCGACCTCTCTCCCTCCTTCCTTCTTTTGTTCATCCCCCTAGCCTGTGGGTGGCTAGTCCTATTTATAGAGGGAGGCCCTGGGCCTCTTCCCGAATATTGAGCGGGAAGGGCGCCAACAATTGGCCATTTTGAAGGGGAACATCTAGTACACTTATCCTGATGAAAGTTGGTCCTCGCCTGCCAAAGACCCTGACGGTGACGCCGGCTTGGGCTCCACGATGACCCTCGTCCTGCCGTCCTGCTGGTCTTGGTCTTCTTGCACCGAAATGGTTGCCTTTGCTTGATACTCTTGCCTGCGCTTGCCCCCCTTTGCACCAAAGAGGAAACAAGGACTCTGCGCAGGCCGGTGCCCGCCTGGCGCCCGCCTGGCCTCGGTCGTCATGGCTTGCGTCATGGGCACCTCGTGAGGTACCCCGCCTTGATCTCTCCGCCTCCTCGCGAGCCAGCCCGACGAGGCCTAGCCTGAGGAAGCCTCCTGTCATCCGCCCCGCGAGGCTTGGCCCCTCGCGAGGGTCTTGAGCATGTGTTGATGAAGATGGGCCATACTGGGCTACTCCCTGAGCCATGCCGCAGGCCGCAGGCAAGCAAGTCTGGTACCCCCCATTCCCAGAACGCCGACAGTAGCCCCCGGGCCCAAGGCGCGCCCGGACTTAGCTTAGAAAAGAAGAGAAGGGGCAAGTGCGAAGCGCCGTGGGCCCCATCAGCCTGTGGCCTTGGGTGCCTCGTGGTGGTTGATTGGACGTGGGCGTCCTGGCACCCCCACGACGCCTCGGCAACTACATGATTTGACGAGTCCCTGCATGCAAAACGGATCATGATTACCTGTGATCATGGAGGCCGGCGGTTGTCCTCCCCCGGCTATATGTACGGATCGGCGCGGGTCTTCCCAATCCGTCTCTTCCTACTACTCTCCGTCTTCTTCTTTGCCCTTGCTCCTCCCTACACCCATGGCACCGATCCGTTGGTTTTCTGCCGAAGAGAAGGGGAAGGCCCCCCGAGAGGATCCCGTCCCGCTTCCCCCGAAGAAACGACTTGCCTCCTGCCGCGGAGAAGGGGGTGCTTGGCAGGAGGTGTCGAGGCCATGGTTTGAGCGGACGCCGCCCGGATTCCCATTGCACCTGTACGCCCGGATTGAGGGTCTTGAAGGCACAGGCGCCGAGCGGCATCATCAGAGACGCCGTCGCCGCCGACGGGTCACGGCGGTGCGCGTCGTTCCTCCTGGAGTTCACGCTGAGGGCTCCTCGCATGAGCTCATGCTTCACTCCGCCACGTCTCCTCGGTCCTGGATTCACCTCCCTCCTTCCTTCACCTTCAAGATCCTGCCGAGGGGGCCTATCGAGCTTTGGCTGCAACATGCCGACTGCAGTACCCCTGCGACCGAAGCGGAGGTCGAGGTCGTCGCTCCGGGCAGGGTCTACATGAGCCGCGGCTGGGGCGAGATCGCTCGGGTCTGCAGGACGGGCGGCGCCCTCGTAATCCACTTCGAGTACGTCGGCGCCTCCCTGATGCTCTTCAAGGTCTTCGACACGGAGGGACGCCGGCTAGAGTGCTGCCCTGAGAAGGGCGGCCGGGGCGTTGCCGCGGCGAGGACTAGGCTCGCCAACCGCTTCCCCAGCAGCTCCTCGGGCAGCAGAGGTGTCGGAGGGTCCAGTGACTCCGCCGAGCTCTTCGCGACTCCGGAGATGAGCGACGACAGCTACGAGCCCCCGAGCTTGCATCGCTCTCGGAGCAGGGCGGGTTCGTCAGGCTGCCGTCACCACTGATCTGTATGGGGTTGACGCCGGTGCCTGATGGCCCACTATTGATGATGGCGTCTCCCATGGAGGCATGTTCAGTTAGCGCTCTTTAGGATTCGCTCCTTTTGTTCCCTGCGAAGAATCAAGGAACACACCCCGTGGCGGCTTGTAAGGTGCCTGCGGTTCCATTTGTTAAAATAATCCTTATTGTGAAGCAGTGTGAGGTGCTTGTTGGGGAACGTAGTAGAAATTCAAAATTTTCCTACGTCTCACCAAGATCTATCTATGGAGAAACCAGCAACGAGGGGAAGGAGAGTGCATCTACATACCCTTGTAGATCTCTAAGCGGAAGCGTTCAAGAGAACGGGGTTGAAGGAGTCGTACTCGTCGTGATCCAAATCACCAGAGATCCTAGTGCCGAATGGACGGCACCTCCACGCTCAACACACGTACAGCCCGATGACGTCTCCCATGCCTTGATCTAGCAAGGAGAGAGGGAAAGGTTGAGGAAGACTCCATCCAGCAGCAGCACAATGGCGTGGTGGTGATGGAGGAGCGTGGCAATCCTGCAGGGCTTCGCCAAGCACCGCGGGAGAGGAGGAGTGCTTGGGAGAGGGGGAGGGCTGCGCCAGAACTTGGGTGCAGCTGCCCTCCCACCCCCCACATATATATAGGGGCAAGGGAGAGGGGGGCCGGCCCCCTCAGATCCAATCTGAGGAGGGGGCGGCGTCCAGGGGGGTTGCCTTGCCCCCCAAGGCAAGGGGGGCGCCCCCCCTTTAGGGTTTCCCCCAAGCCCTAGGCGCCTTGGGCCTTGGTGGGGGGGCGCACCAGCCCACCTAGGGCTGGTCCCCTCCCACACTTGGCCCATGCAGCCCTCTGGGGCCGGTGGCCCCACTTGGTGGACCCCCGGGACCCTCCCGGTGGTCCCTGTACATTACCGATAGCACCCCAAACTTTTCCGGTGACCAAAACAAGACTTCCCATATATAAATCTTTACCTCCGGACCATTCCGGAACTCCTCGTGACGTCCGGGATCTCATCCGATACTCCGAACAACATTCGGTAACCACATGCTAACTTCCTTTATAACCCTAGTGTCATCGAACCTTAAGTGTGTAGACCCTACGGGTTCGGGAATCATGCAGACATGACCGAGACGTTCTCCGGTCAATAACCAACAACAGGATCTAGATAGCCATGTTGGCTCCCACATGTTCCACGATGATCTCATCGGATGAACCATGATGTCAAGGACTCAATCGATCCCGTATACAATTCCCTTTGTCTAGGGGTATTGTACTTGCCCGAGATTCGATTGTCGGTATGCGGATACCTTGTTGAATCTCGTTACCGGTAAGTCTCTTTACTCATTCCGTAACACATCATCCCGTGATCAACCCCTTGGTCACATTGTGCACATTATGATGATGTCCTACCGAGTGGGCCCAGAGATACCTCTCCGTCAACCGGAGTGACAAATCCCAGTCTCGATTCGTGCCAACCCAACAGACACTTTCGGAGATACCTGTAGTGCACCTTTATAGCCACCCAGTTACGTTGTCACGTTTGGTACACCCAAAGCATTCCTGCGGTATCCGGGAGTTGCACAATCGCATGGTCTAAGGAAATGATACTTGACATTGGAAAAGCTTTAGCATATGAACCACACGATCTTTGTGCTAGGCTTAGGATTGGGTCTTGTCCATCACATCATTCTCCTAATGATGTGATCCCATTATCAATGACATCCAATGTCCATGGTCAGGAAATCGTAACCATCTATTGATCAACGAGCTAGTCAATTAGAGGCTTACTAGGGACATGGTGTTGTCTATGTATCCACACATGTATCTGAGTTTCCTATCAATACAATTATTGCATGGATAATAAACGATTATCATGAACAAGGAAATATAATAATAATAATAACTAATTTATTATTGCCTCTAGGGCATATTTCCAACAGTCTTCCACTTGCACTAGAGTCAATAATCTAGTTCACATCGCCATGTGATTAACACTGACAGGTCACATCGTCATGTGACCAACATCCAAAGAGTTTACTAGTGTCACTAAACTAGTTCACATCACCATGTGATTAAGACTCAATGAGTTCTGGGGTTTGATCATGTTTTGCTTGTGAGAGAGGTTTTAGTCAACGGGTCTGCAATATTCAGATCCATATGTACTTCGCAATTCTCTATGTCATATTGTAAATGCTGCTTCCACGCTCCACTTGGAGCTATTCCAAATGGTTGCTCCACTATACGTATCCGGTTTGCTACTCAGAGTCATTCGGATAGGTGTTAAAGCTTGCATCGACGTAACCCTTTACGCCGAACTCTTTATCACCTCCATAATCGAGAAACATGTCCTTTTTATTTACTCCAAGGACAATTTTGACCGCTGTCCAATGATCCATTCCTGGATCATTTTTGTATCCCTTGACTAACTCATGGCAAGGCACACTTCCGGTGCGGTACACAACATAGCATACTATAGAGCCTACGTCTGAAGCATAGGGGACGACATTCGTCCTTTCTTTCTCTTCTGCTGTGGTCGAGCTTTAACTCTTAACTTCATACCTTACAACTCAGGCAAGAACTCCTTCTTTGACTGATCCATCTTGAACACCTTCAAGATCATGTCAAGGTATGTGCTCATTTGAAAGTACCATTTAGCATTTTTTTTGATCTATCCTCATAGATCTTGATGCTCAATGTTCAAGTAGCTTAATCCAGGTTTTCCATTGAAAAACACTTTTCAAATAACCCTATATGCATTCCAGAAACTCTACATCATTTCTGATCAACAATATGTCAACAACATATACTCATCAGAAATTCTATAGTGCTCCCACTCACTTCTTTGGAAATACAAGTTTCTCACAAACTTTGTATAAACCCAAAATCTTTGATCATCTTATGAAAGTGCATATTCCAACTCCGAGATGCTTACTCCAGTCCTTAGAAGGATTGCTGGAGTTTTGCATATTTGTTAGCATTCTTCAGGATTGTCAAAACCTTATGGTTGTATCACATACAACCTTTCCTCAAGAAAACTGTCGAGGAAACAATGTTTTGACATTCTATCTGCAAGATTTCATAAATAATGCAGTAACTGCTAATCCATTTCCAACAGACTCTTAACATCGCTACGAGTGAGAAAGCCTCACTGTAGTCAACTCCTTGAACTTGTCGGAAAACTTCTTAACGACAAGTCGAGCTTTCTTAATGGTGATTCTTACCATCATTGTCTGTCTTCCTTTTAAAATCCATCTGTACCAACGGCCTTACGACCATCAAGTATTTCTTACAAAGTCATGGATCCTTTCTCGGATTTTATGGCCTCGAGCCATTCGTCGCAATCCGGGCTCACCATCGCTTCTCCATAGCTCGTAGGTTCATTGTTGTCTAGCAACATGACCTCTAAGACAGGATTGTGTACCACTCTGAAGTAGTATGCATCCTTGTCACCCTACGAGGTACGGTAGTGACTTGATCCGAAACTTCATGATCACTATCATAAGCTTCTACTTCAATTGGTGTAGGCGCCACAGGAACAACTTCCTGTGCCCTGCTACACACTAGTTGAAGTGACGGTTCAATAACCTCATCAAGTCTCCACCATCCTCCCACTCAATTCTTTCGAGAGAAACTTTTCCTCGAGAAAGGACCCGTTTCTAGAAACAATTACTTTTGCTTCCGGATCTGAGATAGGAGGTATACCCAACCATTTTGGGTATCCTATGAAGATGTATTTATACGTTTTGGGTTCGAGCTTATCATGATGAAACTTTTTCACATAAGCGTTGCAGCCCCAAACTTTTAAGAAACGACAACTTAGGTTTCTCCAAACCATAGTTCAAACGGTGTCGTCTCTACGGAATTACGTGGTGCCCTATTAGAGTGAGTGCGGTTGTCTCTAATGCCTAACCCATGAACAATAGTGGTAATTCGATAAGAGACATCATGGTTCGCACCATATCTAATAGGGTGCAACTATGATGTTCGGACACACCATCACACTATGGTGTTCCCGGCGTTATTAATTGTGAAACAATTTCCACAATGTCTTAATTGCGTGCCAAAGCTCGTAACTCAGATACTCATCTCTATGATCATATCATAGATATTTTATACTCTTGTCACAATGATCTTCAACTTCACTCTGAAATTACTTGAACCATTCAATAATTCAGACTTGTGTTTCATCAAGTAAATATACTCAACATCTGCTTGAATCATCTGTGAAGTAAGAACATAACGATATTCACTGCATGCCTCAGCACTCATTGGACTGCACACATCAAAATGTGTTACTTCCAACAAGTTGCTATCTTGTCCTTGTGGTATGATTTGCATGACTCAAGTGATTCAAAATCAAGTGAGTCCAAACGATCCATCTGCATGGAGTTTCTTCATGCGTACATACCAAGATGACTTACATAGCAGTGCCACGAGTAAGTGGTACTATCATTACTATCTTACATCTTTTGGCATGAAAATGTGTATCACTACGATCGAGATTCAATAAACCATTCATTTTAGGTGCAAGACCATTGAAGGTATTATTCAAATAAACAGAGTAACCATTATTCTCCTTAAATGAATAACCGTATTGCGATAGACATAATCCAATCATGTCTATGCTCAACGCAAACACCAAATAACAATTATTTAGGTTTAACACCAATCTCGATGGTAGAGGGAGCTTGTGATGCTTGATCACATAAACCTTGGAAACAATTCAAACACCTATCGTCAGCTCACCTTTAGCTAGTCTCCTTTTATTCCGTAGCTTTTATTTCGAGTTACTAACACTTAGTAACCGAACCGGTATCTAATACCCTGGTGCTACTAGGAGTACTAGTAAAGTACACATTAACATAATGTATATCCAATATACTTCTATTGACCTTGCCAGCCTCCTTATCTACCAAGTATCTAGGGTAATTCTGCTCCAGTGGTTGTTCCCCTTACTACAGAAGCACTTAGTCTCGGGTTTGGGTTCAACCTTGGGTCTTCACTAGAGTAGCAACCGTTTTGCCGTTTCATGAAGCATCCCTTCTTGCCCTTGCCCTTCTTGAAACTAGTGGTTTTACAAACCATCAACAATTGATGCTCCTACTTGACTTCTACTTTCGTGGTGTCAAATATCGCGAATACTTCAAGGATCATCATATCTATCCCTGATATGTTATAGTTCATCACGAAGCTCTAGTAGCTTGGTGGCAATGACTTTGGAGAAACATCACTATCTCATCTGGAAGATCAACTCCCACTCGATTCAAGTGATTGTTGTACTCAGACAATCTGAGCACAAGCTCAATGATTGAGCTTTTCTCCCTTAGTTTGTAGGCTAAGAAAATCGTCGGAGGTCTTATACCTCTAGACATGGGCACGAGCCTGAAATCCCAATTTCAGCCCTCGAAACATCTCACATGTTCCGCGACGTTTCAAAATCGTCTTTCGTGCCTCATTCTAAACTGTTTAACTGAACTATCACATAGTTATCAAAACATGTATGTCCGATGTTTGCAACATCCACAGACGACGTTTGGGGTTCTGCACACTGAGCGGTGCATTAAGGACATAAGATTTCTACTGATCGCATAATTGCTACTGTCAACTTTCAACTATATTTTCTCTAGGAACATATCTAAAACAGTAGAACTAACGCGCGAGCTATGACATAATTTGCAAAGGGCTTTTGACTATGTTTAGGATAATTAAGTTCATCTTATGAACTCCCACTCAGATAGACATCCCTCTAGTCATCTAAGTGATTACACGATCCGAGTCAACTAGGCCGTGTTCGATCATCACGTGAGACGGACTAGTCGTCATCGGTGAACATCTTCATGTTGATCGTATCCACCATATGACTCATGCTCGACCTTTCGGTCTCTTGTGTTCCGAGGCCATGTCTGTACATGCTAGGCTCGTCAAGTTAACCTAAGTGTTTCGCGTGTGTAAATCTGGCTTACACCCGTTGTATGTGAACGTAAGAATCTATCACACACGATCATCACGTGGTGCTTCGAAACGACGAACTTTCTCAACGGTGCACAGTTAGGGGGAACACTTTCTTGAAATTTTAATGAGGGGTCATCTTATTTACTACCGTCATTCTAAGCAAATAAGATGTATAAACATGATAAACATCACATGCAATCAAAAAGTGACATGATATGGCCAATATCATTTTGCTCCTTTT
Organism: Triticum aestivum; assembly: GCF_018294505.1. Classification (NCBI taxonomy): domain Eukaryota; kingdom Viridiplantae; phylum Streptophyta; class Magnoliopsida; order Poales; family Poaceae; genus Triticum; species Triticum aestivum. Next base: position 492,585,462 of record NC_057798.1, read on the forward strand.
GATCTCCATCTTCGGGGCTCCATGATCATCATCGTCACCGGCATGACAGCATGATCTCCATCATCATGATCTCCATCATTGTGTCTTCATGAAGTTGTCTCGCCAACCATTACTTCTACTACTATGGCTACCGGTTAGCAATAAAGTAAAGTAATTACATGGCGTTGTTTAATGACACGCAGGTCATACAATAAATAAAGACAACTCCTATGGCTCCTGCCAGTTGTCATACTCATCGACATGCAAGTCGTGATTCCTATTACAAGAACATGATCAATCTCATACATCACATATCATTCATCACATTCTTCTTGGCCATATCACATCACATAGCATACCCTGCAAAAGCAAGTTAGACGTCCTCTAATTGTTGTTTGCATGTTTTACGTGGCTGCTATGGGTTTCTAGCAAGAACGTTTCTTACCTACGCAAAACCACAACGTGATATGCCAATTGCTATTTACCCTTCATAAGGACCCTTTTCATCGAATCCGTTCCGACTAAAGTGGGAGAGACTGGCACCCGCTAGCCACCTTATGCACCAAGTGCATGTCAGTCGGTGGAACCTGTCTCACGTAAGAGTACGTGTAAGGTCGGTCCGGGCCGCTTCATCCCACAATACCGTCGAAACAAGATTGGACTAGTAACAGTAAGCATATTGAACAAAATCAACGCCCACAACTACTTTGTGCTCTACTCGTGCAAAGAATCTACGCAATAGACCTAGCTCATGATGCCACTGTTGGGGAACGTAGCAGAAATTCAAAGTTTTCCTCTATGTCACCAAGATCTATCTATGGAGAAACCAGCAACGAGGGGAAGCATAGTGCATCTACATACCCTTGTAGATCGCTAAGCGGAAGCATTCAAGAGAACGGGGTTGAAGGAGTCATACTCGTCCTGATCCAAATCACCGGAGATCCTAGTGCCGAACGGACGGCACCTCCGTGTTCAACACACGTATAGCCCGGTGACGTCTCCCATGCCTTGATCCAGCAAGGAGAGAGGGAGAGGTTGAGGAAGACTCCATCCAGCAGCAGCACAACAGCGTGGTGGTGATGGAGGAGCGTGGCAATCCTGCAGGGCTTCGCCAAGCACCGCGGGAGAGGAGGAGTACTTGGGAGAGGGGGAGGGCTGCGCCAGAACTTGGGTGCGGCTGCCCTCCCAACCCCCACATATATATAGGGGCAAGGGAGAGGGGGGACGGCCCCCTCAGATCCAATCTGAGGAGGGGGCGGCGGCCAGGGGGGTTGCCTTGCCCCCCAAGGCAAGGGGGGCGCCCCCCTTTAGGGTTTCCCCCAAGCCCTAGGCGCCTTGGGCCTTGGTGGGGGGCGCACCAGCCCACCTGGGGCTGGTACCCTCCCACACTTGGCCCATGCAGCCCTCTGGGGCCGGTGGCCCCACTTGGTGGACCCCCGGGACCCTCCCGGTGGTCCCGGTACATTACCGATAGCACCCGGAACTTTTCCGGTGACCAAAACAGGACTTCCCATATATAAATCTTTACCTCTGGACCATTCCGGAACTCCTCGTGACGTCCGGGATCTCATCTGAGACTCCGAACAACATTCGGTAACCACATACAAACTTCCTTTATAACCCTAGCGTCATCGAACCTTAAATGTGTAGACCCTACGGGTTCGGGAATCATGGAGACATGACCGAGACGTTCCCCGATCAATAACCAATAGCGGGATCTGGATACCCATGTTGGCTCCCACATGTTCCACGATGATCTCATCGGATGAACCACGATGTCAAGGACTCAATCGATCCCGTATACAATTCCCTTAGTCTAGCGGTCTTGTACTTGCCCGAGATTCGATCGTCGGTATGCCGATACCTTCTTCAATCTCGTTACCGATAAGTCTCTTTACTCGTTCCGTAACACATCATTCCATGATCAACCCCTTGGTAACATTGTGCACATTATGGTGATGTCCTACCGAGTGGGCCCAGAGATACCTCTCCGTCAACCGGAGTGACAAATCCCAGTCTCGATTCGTGCCAACCCAACAGACACTTTCGGAGATACCTGTAGTGCACCTTTATAGCCACCCAGTTACATTGTGACGTTTGGTACACCCAAAGCATTCCTACGGTATCTGGGAGTTGCACAATCTCATGGTCTAAGGAAATGATACTTGACATTAGAAAAGCTTTAGCATATGAACCACACGATCTTTGTGCTAGGCTTAGGATTGGGTCTTGTCCATCACATCATTCTCCTAATGATGTGATCCCGTTATCAATGACATCCAATGTCCATGGTCAGGAAACCGTAACCATCTATTGATCAATGAGCTAGGCAATTAGAGGCTTACTAGGGACATGGTGTTGTCTATGTATCCACACATGTATCTGAGTTTCCTATCAATACAATTATAGCATGGATAATAAACGATTATCATGAACAAGGAAATATAATAATAATAACTAATTTATTATTGCCTCTAGGGAATATTTCCAACAGTGCTCATCCCGTCTTAGCTTAGTTCCTCCTTTGGAACCTCGCGAGGGCTCGATGCTCTGCGCTGACAGGTCCCGGTCCCAAGGCGGCTTCAGCCGTCGCTAGTATGCCAAGTCGCGATGCCGTGGTCAAGGCCAGGAGGTGAGCGGCCCGGGGTCTAGTATGAGCCCCTGAGTCGCGATGCTCAGGAGGTCCCCTTTAGCGCTCAAGCAGCCAATGTTCGGTGACAAAGGAGCACGACGTTGCCAAAACGGGATTGCATTAGGTGCGACGTCGGTGCTGCGATAGCTAGTATTTCTGGAGGGTGACTTATCTCGGGGATCAGAAGCCACTCCTTGGTGCGGCTTTGGGCTCGCGCGTTTGCAGCTGAGGAGTCGCTTGGCGAGGTCCCCACGCGCCTCTCCTCTCTCGCCTTTGCTCCCCTTCGTGCTCTACGTCCTCAGGTCCCGGCCCTCGAGCGAGCTCAGCCGTCGCTGGTATGCCAGGTCGCGGTGCCGTGGATAAGGCCAGGAGGTGAGGGATGGAGAGCCAGCAAGAGCCCATGAGTCGCGATGCTCAGGTACCCCCCTTTAATGTGCAAGCGGTTTAGGCGGATGAGAGTGAAGGAGACGCTAGGAAGGCCTCGTCCGAAGCTGCTCCTTAAAGTGATCCTGCGAGTTTATCACAAGAAAAGCAAGAGTTTGCCGTTACAATTGCCGGCTAGCTATTGGTTGCTCTGGAGGGTGACAAGGCACTGAAGGCCTGGTGAGGTGGTGCCATGCGGGGTTGCCGCGGCCAGAGCTCAGCCGTTCAGGTTTGACGGCGTTGCAGGGATGGACCCATGCGCAAGCGCCGTGCCATTAGGGAGCAGCTCCATCAGTTGGTGTCAATCGAGCGAGCGATTAAGTCAAGCACGTTAATCATGAAGGAGCAAATTCATTTAGATAGGCGCAGGAAAAGGCGAACACCGCTAGGTCGGGCCCGAGCGACTTGGAGATGATGGAGCCCGAGGGGCGCCCCCGATAAAGTAACCTAAAAGCATGAACCAAAGGGATACCTGCCACAGGGATGGACCCACGCGGCCCGGGAATGATGGGGCCCTGGGGGCCGCTCCCAATTGAAAATGAAACTCGAAGGATGTCACCTGATGATGTTGAAGATGAAGGGATGCTGAAGTAGCGGACGACGTGCGCTGCGGAAGTCGATCTTCATGAACCCCCAGGCCCAGGAGCCTCGAGAGACTCCGGAGGCGCTGGCGGCTCCTCGCGGACCATCTCCATCTCCGCCAGGACTATGGAAAGCCTGGCCGCCTGAGCCTCCAAGATGCCCCTCATGAGGCGCTGACGCACAGCAGCCGCGTTCGGCAGGCTGTAAGGCATGCGAACGTAGCTGTGGGGTGGACCTTCGCAGCATCCCACGTGTGAGGGCCAGAGGTGCTCCTGAGAGGCGGCTCGGTTGAGCCCTGGTATGTCGATGCAGACACGCAGCCCACCATCCTCGCCTGGATGGGGAGCCACGGCATGTAAGCGGCAGCTGCCACTCATGACTCCTGACTCCTGCAACTCCTGAATGATCCCGCTGACGAACTCCTGAGGGTCCGGCCCTCCTCGCCTTGCTCCTGCCTGAGGGAAATGTGCTTTGAAGCACACCTCCAAGTGGTGCCCGAGCACCTCCCTCGTGATTCTAGCAAAGTCGATGGCCCTCCAGGAGAGAGCCCCCGAGCCTTGCTCGAAGAGGGCGCCGGGCGCGCCTTCCTATGCGACAGAAGGAGGCGCCCCTGAACAGGCGCGGACCCTGAGGGGCCTGCCTCCCGAGGGGTCGGGCCAGGCGATGTCTTCTTCTTCTTAGGGGCATCCTCGGGAAGCCTCCTGCTCCTGTGATCTGGGTCTTCAATTGACGCGGCTTGGAAAGCACGTTCCAGAGAACACACAGTGTCTCTCTCTTCACAAGGCACCGTGATGACTCCACCGCTTCCTAGCATCTTGAGGACATTGTAGCCATGATGGGTCATGGCCATGAACTTTGCCAGGGCCGGGTATTCGAGGATGGCATTGTATGGCAGGCAAATGTGAGCGACGTCGAAGTAAATGAGCTCGGTGCGGTAGTTGTCGCGCTTCTTGAAGGTAACAGGAAGGCGGACCTGCCCTATCGGAACTGTGGAACCATCAGTGACTCCTGAGAAAGACTTGGTTGGCTGCAGCTGATTGTAGGGCACTTGGAGATTGTTGAACGTCTCGACAGATAGAACATTGAACCCTGCTCCGCCATCGATGAGGGTCCTGGTGACTTGCACATTACTGATGATTGGGGAAAAAGCATCGGCAGGACTCCGGCTGTGGCCGCGCACTTGAGCTGATCCACTGAGCTGAATGTGATGGTGCACGCTGACCACCTGAGAGGGCGTGTGGCCTCAAGCTTGGGGAGGACTACATTCACTTCGTGAGAAAACTGCTTGAAGATGCGCTGAGAGGCCGGGGCTTGAGCGCCGCCCAAGATGCAAGCGACTGCGCGCGGCTCCTGGAAGCCCCAGCCCCCTCATCCTGGTGATGGTCTTCATTCCTCGTCGGCTGTGGTGGCATAGGAGGGAGGCCTGCATTGCCTTGTGGGCGATCCTCCCGAGGCTGATCCCTCCAACCTCCCTCGCGAGGCGGATCCCTCCAACCTCCCTCACGAGGCTGGTCCTGCCAGCGATCCTCGCAAGGTCGGTCATGCCACCCTTGGCGAGGGCCACGGTCTTCCCATCGTCCTCCACATCTTCCTCCTCCTTGGCCATAGCCCCGGTCGCTGCGTTCGGGGCGTCGGCCGGCACGCACATCCCGCACGGCCCTGAGCTCTTGGCATTCGTTGGTGCTGTGGGTGTGGAGGTCATGATACACGCAGTACCGGCTGCCCTTGGATGATTCGGGTTGGTCACTGCCTCGCTTGGTGTCCGGCTCTACTGCAAGCATGACAGCCCCCTTGCGCTTCACGTCCTTGACCTTGGGTTTCTTCTCTTCTGGGTCAGCAGCTGGCAGCTCAAGGAGGGAAATGCGCCCTTCCTTAGCCCTAGCGCACTTGGTTGCCAAGTTGAACAGCTCCAAGGAGGTGCACAGGTCCTCATGGATTGCAAGCTCCTCCTTCATCTTGACGTCACGCACACCGTCGGAGAAGGCTGAGATGATGGCTTCCTCAGACACCTTGGGGATCTTAAGGCGAGCGTTGTTGAAACGCTGGGTGAACTTCTGCAAGGTCTCTTTTGGCTGCTGCTTGATGCGGCGCAAGTCGCTCATGGCCGGGGGCCGGTCGCGTGTGCCTTGGAAGTTGGCGATGAACCGGGTGCGCATCTCGTCCCAGGAGGAGATCGTGCCAGGAGCCAGGTGCGGGCACCGTCCTTGAGCGCCATGGGGAACCAGTTTGCCATGACCTTCTCGTCCCCGTTGGCGGCTTCGATGCCCAACTCATAGAGCTAGAGGAACTCCGCTGGGTTAGCTGTGCCATCATAGTGCGGGGGAAGATCTGGCTTTAACTTGCCCGGCCAGGCCACGCTGTGCAGCTCGGCGGTGAAGTCACGGCAGCCTGCAGTGGCCGCGGGAGGCCTTAGGTGATGGCGAGCTTGATCTTGGAAGTCTCTGTGCACCACCGCCAGGAGCAGCACGGGGTCTTGGCGCGCTAGAGCAGGAGCGCGCTCATGCCGGGCTGGTGCAGGGAGCATACGGGCAGCTTCTTGGGGGCGAGGGATCTCTTGGCAGCTCTTCTCTTGCTGTGCCGGTGCCGGACGGAACGGGTTCCGCCCAGGGGCCACGCGCCTTGGAGCCAAGGCGCCTTCTTGAGGGGTAGGCGGCTGAGGCGCCCCCGGAGCTTCGTCGCCCGCACAGGGCGGGGCGCGGTGCAACGAGAGGGATGGAGCAGGGGAGCCCCTAGTGGCACTGACGAGCTCGGTGATGCGGGCGAGACACTCATCTAGAGGCCGTCGACGGGACGGTAGTGCAGGAGCTCCCACGCCAGGAGCAGTGCGGCATGCACGTCTACAGGGGCGCGACGGGCGTGGGACGAAGAACCCGCTAGAGTCAGCGACAGGGTGGCGGTGCGGCCTTCTCGCCGCACTGAAGGATGCAGGGACGACGCCTGCTGCTCGTTCCCAGCTGGGCCGGTGGCGGCGTTGACGGCAGGCGACGGGGAACGGCGGGGACGGCCGCCGACGGGGGCCGCCTGGGCGACGCGAGTGGCAAGAGCGGCCCGGCGTTCGCGCGGGCTCGACGAGCGTCTGACATGGTTGCGACGGACGGCGAAACATGAAGCGGCGGAAGGCGGATTCCGGTGCACCCCTACCTGGCGCGCCAAATGTCGGATTTCGGGTTCCGGCAGACCCTCAAGGTTTGAAATCTGGGGTGCGCGCGGAGATCACACCCCCTGCCTACCCGTGTCTCGATGCCTCACAAGGATCTAAAACTACACCGAGAACAACACAAGGGACACGAGATTTATACTGATTCAGGCCACCATTGTGGTGTAATACCCTACTCCAGTGTGGTGTGGTGGATTGCCTCAGGGGGCTGATGATGAACAGTACAAGGGAGAGCAGCCTCGCGAGGGGCTGTTCTTGGCTGGTGCGATGAACTGCTAGAGGGAGTTCAGTCGCTTCTCTGTCTCTCTTTCTCTTGTTGATTTCTCTCTTCGCTCGACCTCTCTCCCTCCTTCCTTCCTTTGTTCATCCCCCTACCCTATGGGTGGTTAGTCCTATTTATAGAGGGACGCCCTGGGCCTCTTCCCAAATATTGAGCGGGAAGGGCGACAACAATTGGCCATTTTGAAGGGGAACAACTAGTACACTTATCGTGACGAAAGTTGGTCCTCGCCTGCCAAAGACCCTGACGGTGACGCCGGCTTGGGCTCCACGATGACCCTCGTCATGCCGTCCTACTGGTCTTGGTCTTGTTGCACTGAAATGGTTGCCTTTGCTTGATACTCTTGCATGTGCTTGCCCCCCTTTGCACCAAAGAGGAAACAAGGACTCTGTGCAGGCCGACGCCCGCCTGGCGCCCGCCTGGCCTCGGTCATCATGGCTTGCGTCATGGGCACCTCGTGAGGTACCCCTCCTTGATCTCTCCGCCTCCTCACGAGCCAGCTTGACGAGGCCATGCCCGAGGAAGCCTCCTGTCGTCCGCCCCGCGAGGCTTGGCCCCTCGCGAGGGTCTTGAGCATGTGTTGATGAAGATGGGCCATACTGGGCCACTCCCTGAGCCACACCGCAGGCCGCAGGCAGGTAAGTCTGGGTACCCCCATTCCCAGATCGCCGACAGGCGGGTGTCAGTTTCTCCAACTTTAGTTGAATCGAGTGTGGCTACGCCCGGTCCTTGTTGAAGGTTAAAACAACACACTTGATGAAAAATCATTGTGGTTTTGATGCGTAGGTAAGAACGGTTCTTGTTAGAAGCCCGTAGCAGCCACGTAAAACTTGCAACAACAAAGTAGAGGACGTCCAACTTGTTTTTGCAGGGCTTGCTGTGATGTGATATGGTCAAGGCATGATGTGATATAAATTGTTGTATGAGATGATCATGTTTTGTAACAAAGTTATCGGCAACTGGCAGGAGCCATATGGTCGCCGCTTTATTGTATGCAATGCAGTCGCCATGTAATTGTTTTACTTTATCACTAAGCGGCAGCGATAGTCGTAGTAACAATAGTTGGCGAGACGACAATGATTCTACGATGGAGATCAAGGTGTCGCGCCGGTGACTATGGAGATCATGACGATGCTTCGGTGATGGAGATCATGAGCACAAGATGATGATGGCCATATCATGTCACATATTTTGATTGCATGTGATGTTTATATTTTATGCGTCTTATTTTGCTTAGTACGGCGGTAGCATTATAAGATAATCCCTTACTAAATTTCAAGGTATAATTGTTCTCCCTGAGTATGCACCGTTGCTACAGTTCATCATGTCGAGACACCATGTGATGATTGGCTGTTATAAACTCTATGTTCACATACAACGGGTGCAAGCCAGTTTTGTAGACGCAGAATACTCGGGTTAAACTTGACGAGACTAGCATATGCAGATATGGCCTCGGAACATTGGAGACCGAAAGGTCGAGCGTGAATCATATAGTAGATATGATCCACATAGAAATGTTCACCATTGAAAACTACTCCATCTCACGTGATGATCGAACATGGTTTAGTTGATTTGGATCACGTGATCATTTAGATGACTAGAGGGATGTCTATCTAAGTGGGAGTTCTTAAGTAATATGATTAATTGAACTTTAATTTATCATGAACTTAGTCGTGATAGTATTTTTTAAATTATGTTGTAGATCAATAGCTCACGTTGTAGCTTCCCTATGTTTTTATATGTTCCTAGAGAAAACTAAGTTGAAAGAAGATAGTAGCAATGATGCGGACTGGGTTCGTGATCTGAGGTTTATGCTCATTGCTGCACTGAAGAATTATGTCCTTGATGCACCGCTAGGTGACAGACCTATTGCAGGAGCAGACGCAGACGTTATGAACGTTTGGCTAGCTCAATATGATGACTACTTGATAAGTGCACCATGCTTTATGGCTTAGAACTGGGACTTCAAAAACATTTTGAATGCCACAGAGCATATGATATGTTCCGAGAGCTGAAATTAGACTCATGCCCATGTCGAGAGGTATGAGACCTCCGACAAGTACTTCTCCTAAAAGATGGAGGAGAATTTCTCAGCTAGTGAGCATGTACTCAGAATGTTTGGGTACTACAATCGCTTGAATCAAGTGGGAGTTAATCTTCCAGATAAGATAGTGATTGACAGAGTTCTCTAGTCACCATCACCAAGTTACTGGAACTTCGTGATGAACTATAGTATGCAAGGGATGACGAAAACGATTCCCGAGCTCCTAGTGATGCTGAAATCGAAGAAGGTAGAAATCAAGAAAAAACATCAAGTGTTGATGATTAAACAAGACCACTAGTGTCAAGAAAAGGGCAAAGGGAAAGAAAGGGAACTTCAAGAAGAATGGCAAGCAAGTTGTCACTCCTGTGAAGAAGCCCAAAGCTAGACCTAAGCCTGAAACTGAGTGCTTCTACTTCAAAGGAAATGGTCACTGGAAGCGGAACTACCCTAAATATTTAGTGGATAAGACACTACTGGAATCTGGCACTTTGCCATCTGCCATGGCAGATGGTAAAGGCATGGTTGGCGGATGGCAAAGGCTTTGCCATATGCCAGCAGATGGCAAACAGTTTGTCTGAAACCCTGTCGGTAAAGGCTTCTTTGCCATCTGTTGGCTGATGGCAAAGAGCCTGTGGCTTTGCCATCTGCTGGCAGATGGCAAAGCCTCTTAACGGGGTTAGCCCCGTTAGAAGGCTAACGACATACTTTGCCATCTGCTAGCAGATGGCAAAGGCTGCAGGCTCTTTGCCATCTGCCAGCAGATGGCAAAGGCTACAGTCTGTTTGTCATCTGCCAGCAGATGGAAAAGAGCCCAAATGTTACATGTAGATGACACGTGGCCTCTTTGCCATCTGCCAGCTGATGGCAAAGCTCTTTGCCATCTGCCAGCAGATGGCAAAGTGACTATATTGCCCCATTTAATTTTGTTTTTTCTTATATCAATTCATTTTCACAGAAATCAAACACAAATTTATTTATATGACCAATATAGCATATTCAACACATATTACCAATAGTCATGAACACATATGTATCCAACACATGTTACCAATAGTAGAAAGTTTCATCCGTACATATACATAGTTTCATCAATATTACATAGTTTCATCCATAGGTAGCAAGTTTCACAAGGTCAAAACAAAAACTAAATACAAGCACTCCATCAACCCAAGCTTCCGTGATCTTAAGCAAATCTGTAAAATGGGAAAGAAGAAAGTTAGAAGAAGAAGACTAGAAGAAGAAGATTATTATGATGCAACTAAAATGTGAAGATTATTATGATGCAACTCATTTTAACCTGCGGCACCTTCTAACCCTTCAATACTGGTTTTTCAAGCAAACAACTTGCTCAACATAACATCATAGATAAGAAAATCGATACATGTTGTTATAAGGGAGAAGTCATACACAGATGAATCAAACAAATTGGCACTGCCAACTCTTTTGCTACGATCTATTATGAAACAAGTAATTAAAGAGCTCCTCAAAACTACATTCCATAAGGAATGAATAAGTATGCTTATAAGAAAAATGGAAGTTCATTCGTGTTGTGGAGAATATCATTAGAAAACGACAAAGGTGCAAAGAAGGGACACCATTATTTCTCACCATGTATAAAGTTCTGTTACAGCTTAAAGTGCAGAAAAAGGGAAGTTCATAAATAATGCCTACTTTCTGTAACTCAGAGCACACTAGAGATGTTTACCAGGGTTCTCTGTTTCATTTTTTAGCTTATTTTCTCCAAAAAGGATCTATCTCTAGGGAAACTTAACATATTTTCTCATGCAAACTACATTCTAATTTGTATTTTTTTTAAATAAACTGATTGGATATACTTACCATCCGGACCTCACTGCATGCTGAACCAGGCGAATACTAAGAGGTGCATATCCAGCAAAGATGTAAGCTATATCATCAGGGCTGAGATTGAAAACAGGAACATTTTAGTGATAGTTGTTATCATGACCAAGATAACTTGCGGTCACAGTTAAGTATGGAAACTTAGTAACAAATGCACAACAGGCAGAAGAATGAATGTTCCCAGAAGTGTTATGAATATTTTCCATAACATGGTGAGGGAAAATGAACAACATTTCAACATATTCAAACACACACAAAAAATACACCAAACAAGTTTCAACAAAGCATATGGCATGAACCTTCATTGGAAATATGGAATTTAGCATTTTTCTTCATTCATACAAATTTTATTTATTGAAGCAACTAAAAATGAGAAAATTCTTTTGCATCTCACAACAGCTCAAGACTCCAAAAACATTTCAGTTAGAGTCAAAGTCATTTGCAGATCAGTATGGGTACTTTTTAAGAACATAATTAGCCAGTTTTGAAAATAAACAAAAAAATACATTAATAAACTACACCTTCTGAAAGATGAAAAATTTGTGGAGATTAATTCAGCATAAATTTTATAAGTGAAACTTGAAAGAGAAGCCAAAGTAAGTCTGAAGTTTATGCAGTTAATACTTTTCAGGATCCTTTATATCAACTATAAGCTGGAGAGCTCTGCTAATAACAGGCCAATTAGTCCTTGATTCCTGCACAACATGATAGTATATTATAGAAACTAATGCGAGAGGAACTGGAATAAATATAACAAGATAGAACACCATTGAGGAGCCGCTTAAGGATCTGAAACAAGAAGAAAACCAAGTTGAGAGAAGCTACTTTGACTAACCTACCTTTTAACAAGGCTAGCTTTTTCCAGATTGTATAATAAGGGCATGTGCTCAAAGCCATAACTGTGCAGTATTTCCCGCCTAGAAAAAGCAGAAACATGAATCAAGACTATAACATACATTTTGTATGTTGCAAATTTGTAAAGTGAAAATATACATGGAGTCTTAACACAAAGTATCATGAAATCTCAGAAATACAGTGATTTATAAATAAATATAAGAATACCTCAAGTAGTCAAAATTCTTCTTGGGAAACCCAGCATTTGTAAGGGAAAATAACACTAGAAGGCGAAGTACAGTTTCAATAGGCTCTTGCTTCTGTATAATCTCCTCAATGTACTCGTAACACCTGGGCATGGTTAGCTTAGTTTAGTATTTCAACACAGATCAGAGGAAACTAATCGACAACAGCTTGATATCCTAAAAGCCAAAAACAAGGGAGTGGATTGCACAAAATATTTTGGGGGGAAATTTCTATATGCCACTGGCAAATATTGAATCTTCTATCGGACCTATATTATTTTGGCATTAGACATGAAAAAACTTACTATTTCATACCAGTATGGCAATTGGTAGGCTAAAACGGTACCCATTAGCATTTTTCCGTTTTGTACCCTTCACATGTTAATAAATCAGGAAATGATAGCATACAGTCATCTAAGTTACTAGACCGACAGACACATGGAACCACAGCAAAGCAACAAGCTAAGGTTGAGCCCAACAAAGCACGAGAAATCCATGTAGAAAATGAACGAAGAACTTCCACCCTTTAGAAGGCAAGAAAGGATAGTTCACGCCTCCGAAAAGGCTCCCACCTCCATTCCCCTCCCCACCACCACATGACTAAACAGGTTTAACCCTATGACGTGTGCATCCCAGCACACAATAGCTCATTGCTTCCTTTCTTCAGATGTTGCAGCTTGCAGATTGGTTCATTGCTTCCTTTCTTCAGATTACTTAGACCTGACCATCACGCCAAGGGCAGGGGATCACCAAGTTTGAATCCTTGCTCTCTTCTATTGTTTCAGTCGAGTTCACCAGCTGAGCCCAGGCAGCTGCCCAGGCTTGACGAGCCATGGCTCCGCCAATGACCCTAGCCTCTTTCTCTTCTCATCCGCTCGCTGCTGCCATCGAGAGCAACGGAGCTTCTCACACCCTCCAACATGTCGTCGCCCAAGGGCTGCCCTGGATGCCTAGTGGTGGTCAGTGACGGGCGTATCTTGACAAGGGTGCAGCAGCGGCAGGTGGCTCCACCGGAGGTGGTGTGCGCTGTACCCTCCCCCCTCCCCCTCCCTTGGCCCACCCAAGGTGTCAGCATGGGGGTCAGGGATGTGCACAGCTGGTGATGCGGTCAGCGGTGTCCCTCATACAGCTCCCCACTCAGTGGTATAGTTTGAACAAGCATACCTGAATCTGAATTGTCGATGGCGCCATAGCAGGGAGGGCCGTGTGAAGGGGGCGGCGCCGTGGCCTGGCACGGTGGAGGGGCGGGCTGCGGTGGCGGGGAGGGCCGCGGGGCATGCCGCGGTGGCCGGGAGGGCCGCGGGGAGGGGGCGGCGCCGCGGCCTGGAATGATGGAGGGACGGGTGCAGGGGTGGGCTGCGGTGGCGGGGAGGGGCGGGGGAGGGCTGCAGTGGCGGGGAGGGCGGGCCGGTGGCGGTGCTGGGCGGTGGCGGGCCGGCGGCGGTGCTGGGGTCGTCCGTCGGCTGGGGCGCACGGGTGCGGTTTGGGGTTGGGATTTTTTTAGACAAGTGGCGGGTGGGTGAGATGGGCAGAGAGAGAGGGGTGGGGCCGGGCTGGGGGAGAGAGAGAGGGGTGGGGCCGTGCTGGGAGAGAGGGGAGGAGAATTTTTTTTAGAAGAAGAGAGGGGAGGAGATAGTCTGACGTCTTTGCCATCAGCCAGCAGATGGCAAAGGCCTATATCTTTGCCATCAGCCAGCGGCTGGTAGATGGCAAAGAGGTGGGGCTACTGGGCCGTTACAGCGTCGTCATCCATTGGGCCCCACCCACTTCTTTGCCATCTACCAACAGACGGAAAAGATTCTTTGCCATCTGCTGGCAGATGGCAAAGAGGTGGGTTGACAGGCCGTTACAGCACTGGACCCCTACCCACCTCTTTGCCATCTGCTGGCAGATGGCAAAGATTATTTGCCATCCACTAGCAGATGGCAAAAAATTGGTTGATGGCAACCATGTTCTTTGCCGTTTGCCAGTTCTTTGCCATCTGTTTTTTATAAGCAGATGGCAAAGACGTCCTTTGCCATCAGCTGGCAGATGGCAAAGAGCTGGCTGATGGCAAATTCCCAGTTTCCAGTAGTGAGAGGGATGCTACATCTTGAGATTGCGTTGGTTTTTCTTGAAGAGGAAAGGGTGATGCAGCAATAGTAGTGTAAGTATTTCCCTAGTGGCTTCTCTCAAACAAACAAACAAAGAACTCGCAACCAACGCAATAAAGGGGTTGTCAATCCCTTCACGGCCACTTGCGAAAGTGAGATCTAATAAAGATAGTATGATAAGATAAATATATTTTTGGTATTTTATAATATAGATGCAAAAAGTAAAGATGCAAATAAAAGTAGATTGGAAGCAAATATGATAAGAGATAGACCCGGGGGCCATAGGTTTCACTAGTGGCTTCTCTCAAGATAGCATAAGTATTATGCTGAGTGAAAAAATTACTGTCAAACAATTGATAGAAAAGCGAATAATTATGAGATTATCTAGGCATGATCATGTATACAGGCATCACGTCCGAAACAAGTAGAGCGACTCCTGCCTGCATCTACTACTATTACTCCACACATTGACCGACTCCTGCCTGCATCTACTACTATTACTCCACACATTGACCGACTCCTGCCTGCATCTAGAGTATTAAGTTCATAAAGAACAGAGTAACGCATTAAGCAAGATGACATGATGTAGAGGGATAAACTCAAGCAATATGATATAAACCACATCTTGTTATCCTCGATGGCAACAATATAATACGTGCCTTCCAACCCATTCTGTCACTGGGTAAGGACACCGCAAGATTGAAACCAAAGCTAAGCACTTCTCCCATGGCAAGAAAGATCAATCTAGTAGGCCAAACCAAACTGATAATTTGAAGAGACTTGCAAAGATAACTCAATCATACATAAAAGAATTCAGAGAAGATTCAAATATTATTTATAGATAAACTTGATCATAAACCCATAATTCATCGGATCTTGACAAACACACCGCAAAAAGAGTTTACATCAAATAGATCTTCACAAGAGAGGGGGAGAACATTGTATTGAGATCCAAAAAGAGAGAAAAAGCCATCTAGCTAATAACTATGGACCCGTAGGTCTGTGGTAAACTACTCACAACTCATAGGAGGGGCTATGGTGTTGATGTAGAAGCCCTCCATGGTCGATTCCCCCTCCGGAAGAGTGCCGACGAAGGCTCCAAGATGAGATCTCGCGGATACAGAAGGTTACGGCGGTGGAAGTTGTGTTTCGTTGGCTCCCTAGATGTTTTCGGGGTACGTAGGCTTATAGAGGAGGAAGAAGTACGTCGGTGGACGCCCGGGGGGCCCACGAGACAGGGGGCGTGCCCTATAGGGGGGGCGCCCTCCTATCTCGTCGAGGCCTCGGTTGCTTCTTGACTTACACTCCAAGTCCTCTGGATCACGTTCGTTCCAAAAATCACGCTCCCGAAGGTTTCATTCCGTTTGGACTCCGTTTGATATTCCTTTTCTTCGAAATACTAAAATAAGCAAAAAAAACAACAATACGGGATGGGCCTTCTGTTAGTAGGTTAGTCCCAAAAATGATATAAATGTGTAAAATAAAGCCCATAAACTTCCAAAAGGGGTAATATAATAGCATGGAACAATCAAAAATTATAGATACGTTGGAGATGTATCAAGGGATGGCAAAGTGAACAAAGGTATATTTGATATACAGGTTATTGATGTGTACTTTACTAGTGTTCATAATAACCCCTTGGTATCTGATACTTGTTCGGTTGCTAAGATTAGTAACTCGAAACAGGAGTTATAGAATAAACAAAGACTAGTTAAGGGTGAAGTGACAATGTGTATTGGAAGTAGTTCCAAGATTGATATGATCATCATCGTACACCCCCTATACTTTTGGGATTAATGTTGAACCTAAATAAATGTTATTTGGTGTTTGCGTTGAGCATGAATATGATTAGATCATGTTTATTGCAATACGGTTATTCATTTAAGACAGAGGATAATTGTCATTCTGTTTACATGAATAAAACCTGCTATGGTCATACACCCAATGTTGATGGTTTATTGAATCTCGATCATAATAATACACATAATAATGATGCCAAAAGATACAAAGTTGATAATGATAGTGCAACTAATTTGTGGCACTGTCGTTTGGGTCATATCGGTGTAAAGCACATGAAGAAACTCCATAAAGATGGACTTTTGGAATCACTTGATTATGAATCATTTGATACTTGTGAACAGTGCCTTATGGGCAAGATGACTAAAACTCCGTTCTCCGGAACAATGGAACGAGATAGTGACTTATTGGAAATAATACATACCGACGTATGTGGTCCAATGAGTATTGATGCTCGTGGTGGGTATCGTTATTTTCTGACCTTCACAGATGATTTGAGAAGATATGGGTATATCTACTTAATGAAACACAAGTCTAAAACATTTGAAAGTTCAAAGAATTTCAGAGTGAAGTAGAAAATCATCGTAACAAGAAAATAAAGTTTCTATGATCTGGTCATGGAGGAGAATATTTGAGTTACGAGTTTGGCCTTCATTTAAAACAATGTGGAATAGTTTCACAGCTCACGCCACCTGCAACACCACAGCGTAATGGTGTGTCCGAACATCGTAACCACACTTTATTGGATATGGTGCGATCTATGATGTCTCTTACCGATTTACCACTATCGTTTTTGGGTTATGCATTAGAGACAGTTGCATTCACGTTAAAAAGAGCACCATCAAAATCCGTTGAGATGATGCCTTATGAACTATGGTTTGGCAAGAAACCAAAGTTGTCATTTCTTAAAGTTTGGGGCTGTGTTGCTTATGTGAAAAAGCTTCAACTTGATAAGTTCGAACCCAAATCGGAGAAATGTGTCTTCATAGGATACCCAAAAGAAACTGTTGGGTACACCTTCTATCACAGATCCAAAGGTAAGATATTCGTTACTAAGAATGGATCCTTTCTAGAGAAGGAGTTTTCTCTCGAAAGAAGTGAGTGTGAGGAAAGTAGAAATTGATTAGGTAATTGTACCTTCTACCAAATTGGAAAGTAGTTCATCACAGAAATCAGTTCCAGTGATTCCTACACCAATTAGTGAGGAAGCTAATGATGATGATCATCAAACTTCAGATCAAGTTACTACCGAACCTCGTAGGTCAACCAGAGTACGATCCGCACCAGAGTGGCACGATAATCCTATTCTGGAAGTCATGTTACCAGACCATGATGAACCTACAAACTATGAGGAAGCGATGATGAGCCCAGATTCCGTGAAATTTTCTTGAGGCCATGAAATCTGAGATGGGATCCATGTATGTGAACAAAGTGTGGACTTTGGTAGACTTGCTCGATGATTAGCAAGCCATAGAAAATAAATGGATCTTCAAGAGGAAGACGAACACTGATAGTAGTGTTACTATCTACAAAGCTCGACTTGTCACAAAAGGTTTTCGACAACTTCAAGGTATTGACTACAATGAGATTATGTCAACTGTAGCGGTGCTTAAATCCATCCGAATCATGTCAGCAGTTGCCATATTTTATGAAACCAGGCAGATGGATGTCAAAACTGCATTCCTGAATGGAATTCTGGAAGAAGAGTTGTATATTATGCAACCAGAAGGTTTTGTCGATCCAAAGGGTGCTAACAATGTGTGCAAGCTCCAGCAATCCATTTATGGACAGGTGCAAGCCTCTCGGAGTTGGAATAAACTCTTTGATAGTGTAATCAAAGCATATGGTTTTATACAGACTTGCGATGAAGCCTGTATTTACAAGAAAGTGAGTGGGAGCACTACAGCCTTTTTGATAAGTATATGTGAATGACATATTGTTGATCGGAGATGATGTAGAATTTTCTAGAAAGCATAAAGGAGAGTTTGAAAGGAGATTTTCGAAGAAAGACCTAGGTGAAGCTGCTTACATATTGGGCGTCAAGATCTATAGAGATAGATCAAGACGCTTGATAGTTTTTTCAACGAGTATATACCTTGACAAGTTTTTGAAAGAGTTCAAAATGGATTAGTCAAAGAAAGAGTTCTTGCCTGTATTACAAGGTGTAAAGTTGAGTAAAACTCAAAGGCCGACCACGGCAGAAGATAGAAAGAGAATGAAAGTCATTCCCTATGCCTCGGTCATAGGTTCTATAAGGTATGTCATGCTATGTACCAGACCAGTTGCGTGCCTTACTATGAGTTTGGCAAAGGGGTACGATAGTGATCCACGAGTGGATCACTGTATAGCGGTCAAAGTTATACTTAGATTACCTAAGAGGACTAAGAAGTATTTCTCGGCTATGGAGGTGACAAATAGTTCATCGTAAAGAGTTACGTTGATGCATGCTTTTACACCGATCCAGATGACTCTAAGTATGAATCTGGATACATATTGAAAGTGGGAGCAATTAGCTAGAGTAGCTCCATGCAGAGCATTGTAGACATAGAATATTTGTAAAATACATGCGGCTCTGAATGTGACAAACCCGTTGACTAAACTTCTCTCGCGGGCAAAACAAGATCACACCTTAGTACTCTTTGGGTGTTAATCACAGAGCGATGTGAACTAGATTATTGATTCTAGTAAACCCTTTGGGTGTTGGTCACATGGCGATGTGAACTATGGGTGTTAATCACATACAGATGTGAACTATTGGTGTTAAATCACATGGCGATGTGAACTAGATTATTGACTCTAGTGCAAATGGGAGACCGAAGGAAATATGCCATAGAGGCAATAA
Source organism: Triticum aestivum (assembly GCF_018294505.1). Lineage (NCBI taxonomy): Eukaryota > Viridiplantae > Streptophyta > Magnoliopsida > Poales > Poaceae > Triticum > Triticum aestivum. The sequence goes on from NC_057798.1 coordinate 492,604,230, forward strand.
TAAAGTAATTATTTGTTTCCTTATTTCATGATAAATGTTTATTATTCATGCTAGAATTGTATTAACGAGAAACTTAGTACATGTGTGAATACATAGACAAAACATATTATCCCTAGTATGCCTCTACTTGACTAGCTCATTAATCAAAGATGGTTATGTTTCCTAACCATAGACATGTCTTGTCATTTGATGAACGGGATCCCATAATTAGGAGAATGATGTGATGGACATGACCCATCCGTTAGCTTAGAATTATGATCATTACAGTTTCATTGCTACTGCTTTCTTCATGACTTATACAAGTTCCTCAAACTATGAGATTATGCAACTCCCGAATACCGAAGGAACACTTTGTGTGCTATCAAATGTCACAACGTAAATGGGTGATTATAAAGGTGCTCTACAGGTGTCTCCAAAGGTGTTTGTTGGGTTGGCATAGATCGAGATTAGGATTTGTCACTCCGTGTTTCGGAGAGGTATCTCTGGGCCCTCTCGGTAATACTCATCACTATAAGCCTTGCAAGCATTGTGACTAATGAGTTAGTTGTGGGATGAAGTATTATGGAATGAGTAATTATAGAGACTTGCCGGTAACGATATTGAACTAGGTATGATGATACCGACGATCGAATCTCGGGCAAGTAACATACCGATGACAAAGGGAACAACGTATGTTGTTATGTGGTTTCACCGACAAAGATCTTCGTAGAATATGTAGGAGCCAATATGAGCATCTAGGTTCCTCTATTGGTTATTGACTGGAGATGTGTCTCGGTCATGTCTACATAGTTCTCGAACCCGTAGGGTCCGTACGCTTAACATTCGATGACGATTTGTGTTATGAGTTATGTGATTTGATGACCAAAGTTTGTTCACAGTCCCGGATGAGACCACAGACGTGGCGAGGAGTCTCGAAATGGTTGAGACGTAAAGATCGGTATATTGGAAGGCTATATTCGGACATCAGAAAGGTTCCGATAGATTCGGCATTTTTCAGAGTACTGGAGAGTTACGGAAATTCGCCGGTGGAAGTAATGGGCCTAAATGGGTACGGGAAAGGATAGAAGGGCTTTGAAGGGGTGGCCGCGCCCCCCCCCCCAAGGGCTGGTCCGAATTGGGCTAGGAGGGGGCGGTGCCCCCTCCTTCCTTCTCCCCTCTTCCTCCTTCCCTCCTTCTCCTACTAGGAATAGGAAAGTGGAGGGGAATCCTACTTGGACTGGGGAGTCTTAGTGGGATTCCCCACACCTGGCGCGCCCCCCTTGGGCCCACCACCTCTTCCCTTCCCTCCTTTATATACGTGGCCAGGGGCACCCCATAGACACACAAGTTGATCTTTAGCCGTGTGCGGTGCCCCCCTCCACAGTTTTCCACCTCGATCATATCGTCATAGTGCTTAGGCGAAGCCCTGCATCGCTAACTTCATCATCACCGTCACCACACCGTCATGCTGACAAAACTCTCCCTCGGCCTCAGCTAGATCTAGAGTTCGAGGAACGTCACCGAGCTAAACGTGTGCAGATCACGGAGGTGTCCTCCGTTCGATACTTGATCGGTTGGATCGCAAAGACGTTCGACTACATCAACCGCGTTACTTAACGCTTCCGCTTTCGGTCTACGAGGGTACGTGCATACACTCTCCCCTCTCATTGCTATGCATAACCTAGATAGATCTTGCATGATCCTAGGAAATGTTTGGAAATTACCGCGTTCCCCAACAATGTTGTTGTTCTAAAGATGATCATGATGTCTTCATGTATGTATTTTATTTTATCGACACCTCTACCTCTAAACATGTGGGCACGATTATCGATTTTGGCTTTCGCTTGAGGACAAGCGAGGTCTAAGCTTGGGGGAGTTGATACGTCCATTTTGCATCATGATTTTATATTGATATTTATTGCATTATGGGCTGTTATTACACTTTATGGTACTATACTTATGCCTTTTCTCTCTTATTTAACAAGGTTTACATAAAGAGGGAGAATGCCGGCAGCTAGAATTCTAGACCAGAAAGGATGCAAATCAGAGAGACTATTCTGCACAACTCCAAAAGTCCTGAAAATTTACAGAGAATTATTTTGGAATATATAAAAAATATTGGGTGAACAAAATACCAGAGGGGACCCACCAGGTGGCCACAAGGGTGGGGGGCGCGCCCTACCCCCTGGGCGCCTCCCTGGCTTGTGGGTTCCCTGGCAGGCCTCCGGTGCCCCTCTTCTGCTATATGATGTCTTTTGACCTGGAAAAAATCAAGAGGAAGCTTTCGAGATGAAGCGTTTCTGTCTCGAGGCGGAACTTGGGCAGAACCAATCTAGGGCTCCGGCGAAGCTATTCTGCCGGGGAAACTTCCCCCCCGAAGGGGGGAAATCGAAGCCATTGTCATCACCAACGATCCTCTCATTGAAAGGGGGTCAATCTCCATCAACATCTTTACCGGCACCATCTCCTCTCAAACCCTAGTTCATTTCTGGTATCCAATCTTTGTCTCAAAACCTCAGATTGGTACCTGTGGGTTGCTAGTAGTGTTGATTACTCCTTGTATTTGATGCTAGTTGGTTCCTTCTATGGAAGATCATATGTTCAGATCCTTAATGATCATTATTACTCCTTTGATTATGAACATGAATATGCTTTGTGAGTAGTTACATTTGTTCCCGAGGACATGGGAGAAGTCTTGTTATAAGTAATCATGTCAAATTGGTATTCGTTCGATATTTTGATGAGATGTATGTTGTCTTTCCTCTAGTGGTGTTATGTGAACGTCGACTACATGACACTTCACCATTGTTTGGGCCTAGGGGAAGGCATTGGGAAGTAATAAGTAGATGATGGGTTGCTAGAGTGACTGTCATGGATTTGTCACGGCAGATGTCCTCGTGAAAGGACTTAGTCGTGGAGCCATCGCTACAGGTTAACTTGAAGGGGTTAAAGCGGACACAAAGACACAAGGGTTTATACTAGTTCGGCCCCTTCGATGAAGGTAAAAGCCTACGTCTAGTTGTGATGGAATTGATGTGGTTTCGATGGCTAGGGAGCAAACAAGCTTCACCTAGGCTTGAGCTGTTGTCGTCTGTCCTTGAACCGCCGCCGGGTCGTCCCCTTATATACACGGGTGACACCCGTTGGTCCACAGAGTCCCACACCGGTTCATACTCGTATCCCGGTTGGTATCTCTCGATTCCTAACTTACAATGCAAGTTTACATATCAAGCCGGTTTACGGCTACAGGTTCTAAACCGACTACAGGCCTTGGGCCTTCATCTGCTTAATCACCTTTATACTACTAATGAAATTAACCCGGCCCAGGTAGGCCGGTTCACACCTAGTAGTAATATCCCCAACATTAGGCCCCAGATTGATTTGAACTGGTTCATGTCAATCCTTCACAAAAAAATCTTTGTCTTCAACATCTTCTGGTAATTGATAAACCGCCATGTCGTCATTCTCTAGTTGCTGTAAACCGGCATGACGTCATCATGAAGTTTAACATTTATGACGCCTTCTTTATTAATAGATCTGCGATACCCAAGGCAGCAGCTCTACTTCCGAATTCTGTGATTCCCGGATTCACGCGCCTGACACATGTCCTTTGCCTTATAAATAGGACCGAAGGGTCATTTCCTTTTCTCCCCTTCGTCTCTTTCTCTTCGTCTTCCTCGCGTCGCCAGCCTTGGAGCTCCGCCACCGCCATCGACCTCTGCATCGTCTTGGGCCGCTGCATCAACCTGAACGATCCAGAGCACTGCGGTAGCTTTCCGCGTTTTCCTCGATTCTGGTAAGCCTTCTGCTCTTCTTGACATTGATCTGTTCTAGGGTTTCATGTTCTTGCCGCGTTCCTCACTTGTTCATGCTCGTACCCAGACTCCTGGATAGATGTGAAACCCTGCTCTGATTAGCAGTAGCCTTTTAGCATCCACCTGTAGTTTCACGCTCAAGTCCATAGGTCTCATCTACGTACCTGCCCATTGATTCACTTCCGTTCTGCTTTAATCTTTTGAATATTTTCTGTTTTTCTGAACTTGCTTCAGATCCATTGCTGCAATAAGACTTTGCAAAACCTGTTTCTGCATACTTAGCCATCCGCAACCTCAATTTCTTTCAATGTTTAGATCAGGCGGTTTACTTAATATAGAAAAAGTTAATAAACCGGTATATACCATTAGTCCCCTTGTTGAACCGCCAGAACTCTTTAGCCATATGATGCCACTTCATAAAAATCCGGTTTAAGTATACTGCCTCCGGTTTAGCATTGTTCATACCAGCACCTTCTTTTATCCAACATGTTCTTGAACCGGAATCACCTATTTCTTGTAGATCTCACCATGGCCAAACAAGTATATGAGTGCAACTGGGTTCCTTCTCGTGTCACAGAAGCTTAGTTGGATGATTTAGTCTCGATTGGCGCTTTAGACAGCAAAGAGACTATCCACTGGAGGGTTCCTGGTAATGAATGTCCTCCCACACCTCAAGAGGGAGAGGTTGTGATCTTTGCGGATCACTTAGCCCGGGGCTTCAAACCGCCCGGCTCTAAATTTTACCGGGACGTGTTAGCCAATTTTCAACTTCGCCCGCAAGACACTAGCCCCAACTCTGTTACCAACTTATGTCACTTCCAAGTGCTCTGTGAGGTATACCTTCAAGAAAAACCCACAGTCGAATTGTTCAGAGACTGCTTCCACTTAAACCGCCGCACAGAATTCACTGATGGCCCCGATACCGAATTGGGCGGTATGGCAATTCAGAAAAGGAGAGAAATCACTTATCCTCATGCCAAACTACACAGTCACCCCAAGGAGTGGAATGCAACATGGTTTTATTGCAAAGATACTTCCCCTGATGATGAAAATCCTTTGCCTGGCTTTCGTCTGGAGCGGCTCAGCAATACACAGCCTTTCCCACAAAGGTTAAGTGCCAAGGAGAGGAGTAAATACGCTCCGCAACTATCCAAGCTCCGAGCCTTCATGGCCAATGGTTTAACAGGAGTAGATCTCGCACGCTGTTGGATATCCTGGAGCATACTGCCTCTCAGCCAGCGCTCCGGTTTAATGTGCGAGTATACTGGTAGCGTTGATGACCCACTCCGACACATCAACATCCAGCTCTCCGATGATGAAGTCACAGAGGCTGTAAAGAAAATGCTGAATGAACCAGAGCACCTCTGCGCTCAAACCGGCCTGCCCCCTTTCTGTGCTACCAACAAACCGTCGGCTGTAAGTTTTTGATTGCACTTTTTACTCAGCCTGTTATTGCTATCTCTGTCTGACATCAATTGCTGCTTAACCAGGGTGATAATCCATTTTGGAGCAAGAAGCTTTCACAAGACAAACCGGAGAAAGCAGAATGGCCAATCCGTCCAAAGACCAAGGTCATCAAGAAGCCTGCTAAAAAGAGGAAAACCACTGCTTCATCTGATCCGGCTGTTGATGATGATGTGGGTAACTCAGACCCTGAGGTAGAACTCGATTCACTAGGCTTACTTTTTACACGCCTTATTGATGATGATACTTGTCAGGACGACGCTGAAGCCATTAATGCTGACGTCGCTGAGGTAATTATTCTCTCTTCCGATTCGGATCCTTTGCCTTTGCCAAAATTTCGCCAAGCAAACCGGAAAGTTAAGTTTTCTCATCCTCTTGCTTATTTGGATCCCAAATTTCTTATGAAGACTCAGCAACATGAAGCTCGTCGCACATTATAATGTGATGAGTCGGGTCTTCAATAAGAGGAGCAAAAAATGACTTTGCATTAGCCCCCAAGTGTCATGGTGCATGCTTGCAGCGACATGAGACTTGCATAATTGATATAATCTTAAGTTGAATAATGTAGCCCCCAAGTACCGGGTCGTAAGCTTGCAGCGACTTGGGACTATTCCTTCAATTATAAAATAAATCATATCCATTGATAATATAATAGCCACTGCGCTAAAGCGACTTTGAAAACCTCAATAACACCGGTTATTAATAACCATAATAAAAATCCAGCCATGTTGGCTATTCAAGATAATATAATCCGGTATGAAAACCTTATTCATCCAATATCATAATGAAAATTCAGCCAAGTTTGGCTATTGGAATGATATAACACAATCATTTATAAGCGCATGATTCCAACGGCGCAATCCAAATATATAATGGCGACTTATAGTCCAAAGCCAGGCCGGTTTAATAAACACCGGATAATTTCTCATCATATACTGGCGACTTATCGTCTTAAAGCCAGGCTGGTTTAATAAACACCGAATAATTTATAATCATGCTTTATTCAACCTGTTTCTGCATACAACAAGTTTAAATTATCCTGGCGGTTTACCGCCGGACGGGTCATAATGCCCAACATATAGCCCAGGTTTATAACCAAGGCTGCACTTAAGAATAATCAAATATGAAATATATCATACCTGTGACATTGAATCACATCATTGGTTTACCAACTTTTTGTAGTAAGGGTGATAACCCCAATCTTGAGTAATAATAACTCCTTTCATACTGTGTTGGTTTATGATAAAACCGTACCGGGTTGTGGTAAACACTGGTTTAACCATATATAATACTGGCGACTCGTAGTCAAACCAGACCGGGCTGATAGTCTCCGGATTATGAGTTGATCATGTACTGACAACTTGTAATTGAAAGTCAAGCTGGGTTAATGAACACCGGTTTACTCCATAATAAGATGGTAACATCAAACCGGGCAGATAATCTCCGGATTAGGATTTGACCGTGTTCCGCCAATTTGTAATTGACAGTTTGAACCGGATTAACAATGTCAATTTAAAAACGCAACAGAAGTAAAAGTTCTTTAGCAAAAAAGAATAGAATTCAAGCAAAGGCAAAATAAAACCATTGCAAATAAGGCTTTACTGAGCCGATCAGATGGTGTTACCATGGTCGGACACGACCAAGCTCCCAATAAGGTGTAGCCATGGTTCAAGTCAGCCAGGTCCCCAACTGAAATCATGGCATTATGCCGATCAAGTGGCGTGGCAATGGTTCGGGTTCGACCAAGCCCCCAAGTGACTCTATGGCCTTAGGCCGATTAGGAGGCGTGACTGGTTCAGACTTGACCATGTCCCCAAGTGATCTGGTGGCTTTCGCCTATCAAAAGGTGTTGCATTGGTTCGGACACGACCAAGCCCCCAAGTGATCAATAATATGATAAGCCAATAAGGCATGATACCCATGTTTGAACCGCGCATCATGGCAGCAGGTCCTCTTTGGCACCTTTTAACTTATTGTAAGAGAAAAATTCTTCTTGAACCGGGATTTTGAACCGGATATCGAGAGCTTCAAAGCTTTGTGGGAGACATCTTTTCCTTTGAACCGGATTTTAAACCGGAGTCTTCATTTTCAGCCAGAAATTTTTTGACGGCCTTTAAACTCGAACTTGCGAGAAGCTAATTCCTTTTTGATGACCCAGAACTTCTTCATTGAGCCGGGACTTTGTAACTGTCATATACTTTCTAAACCGGAAATTTTCATGAATATAATAGTAGCCTCCGGGACCGGGTTATCCTTCCCTCCATCGCCCTGGGGTTCTTAAATTTGCTAAAACTGGCAAGATTTGCTGAGTCATATCATCGTAGCCCCCGAGTCTCAAAGGTGACTCAAGGAGTTGGCTTGAGACTCTTCCGTATTTAACCGTGATATAAACCGGCATAACTTGTATATCATTGGTGTTGATAGCACGATGTGAATCCACAAAAGGTTGAGGTGACTGCGGCGGGTTATAAATGATCCCCTATGAGCCGTGTCAGCAACTTGGCCAATGGTTCCTTCCAACTGGCGATTTGAAGTTAATCAAACTGTAGTGGCAGCGACTTGTGCGCCTGCCCATTGAGCCACCCAGCGTATACGGCGGTTGATGACAATTTGCCACCAATTTGAAAGAAAACCGGGCTACCCAAGCTGTGACTTGCTTTATACTCAATAAACACCTTATGCAGACAGGTGCGGCCCGGTGTGTTGATGTAGACCAGGCCACGAGAGGCGGACGGAAAAGATGACCTCAGCATCAGAGGTGACTCAAACAGATGAACCGGCCGCGGTGTTGTAAACCGGCGCGGACGGGCGAGTTAACCACGTCGTTTTGATGTAGTGAACAATTGTCCTGCATCAACAGTACTGCAGACCAAGACAAAGATAAACTGCTCTTTCACAAAAAATAATATGTACCAATAAAATATATTTTAGATGGATATCACCTGATGTGCCAGGCCAAAAATAATCCGCCATGAAATTGATGATCTCTAGGTGAGGTCGAAGTTGCTCACGGGTGAACCGGCCGCGGCGTGGTAAACCGGTGCGGACGGATGAGTCGGACGTGACGTTTGTAAGCTGGCACGGACATGCGAGTTGTCCGTGGCGTTGTAAGGCAGTGCGGACGAGTGAGTCGGCCGACGCATTGATGTAAACCGGACCGCGATACGCGTGTATGTGAAGCTGCGCGGCACAGCCGAACGTGCCTCCGCGATGTAATACCACCCACCATCCTTTTTTTAGTAGCCGTCCTGCATAAAAATATTCATCCTTGCATATGCGCGAACCTTCCACGCCTCAGCTCAGTACAAGAATAACTGGTTCAGTAATTTGTCTTCGCGTCAGTTGCGGCTGGCTTGCTGTGATATGAATAATGGCAGTTGATTTTGAACACTGATTTTGACTGACAAAGCACCTCCTTGTGCACAGATTTGCTTTAGTAAGGATACGTAAAATAACACTCCTGGGAGCTTGTGCCTGTACGTGGCAATGTATACTGGCCCTAGCAGATTAATTTCTTTTTTCTTTCAGACGAACTTGACGCAGAGGTCGCGTGCACCAGCTGCAACTTCCATCAATCAGACAAAAGTACGGCGACCACACAATTTTTGCTGTTAATAGATAACTCCTCGGGACTTGAAACGAATCTGCATACGTTGCCTGCCATGGATGTAATCTGTTTCACGTAATCCATACTAGTAGTAACTGTACTACTAGTTGAAGTACTAGTACATGATGTTTCCTTGGATTTGACCCGGTCTGCATGTAGTAAACCATGGATGATTCCTTTTGTGAGAGCCAACTGATCTGACATGTACCAGTAGTAGCATCAATTTAAGTAGTACATGATGTTTCCTTGGATTTAACTGCGAGCACTCCTGGACCGTTGTTTAAACGCGTATTCATCGGGCAATCCAGCGTAGCCAAGCAGAGCCGGCGTTGCCCCCGATGATTCCCGTTGGGATTTTCTCTTATGACTCTGTCAACGGATCTGATCAATACTGCTCATAAAATATTTCTGATTTTGATCCCATGAACTCAAACTTGATGTATATCCTTTGAAAACCAATTAGTACTCGTACAAATCCACCGTGTCTTCAATTCATTTTTGGTCAAGTAGTATTTTGGTCTCCCACGTGATCCTGATCTTTGGAAATCGCTCCTGTATTAGTACACGGACTAGATTGGAGTATGTGGATTGATGGAAAGTGGCAGCAATATGGCCTCGTAACCGTTGCCTGACGCTGCAGACATATGCGAGGGCCCATGGCAAAAGATCTTCAAGGATAATTCCACAACCTACTTCTTGTCAATATCGGACATTGCTGCGCGCAATCGAAATCCCCTTGGTCTCGGCGACTTGATTCTTTGAACGGGTCGGACAGATCGGCTGTAACTCCCGTAAGTTTGCACGCGCTCAAACAAAAACCCTACCGGTCTCGATGACGTGCGACTGTAGCAACCGAATATAGCAGCTTTGCAACAGAGTCAATCTCCACCGGATTGACCTTATGATAGCGACGGCGCAGAGATGCAGCCACTCTAATCTTGACCGATGAACTTGCGGTTGATGTAAATCCTTGTAATCTGAATCTTTCTTCACCCAAAAATTTGCGAACCTCTCAACCCTAGAAGAGATCCCTCCAAGAACTTAACACCACCGTGCGCAGGCCCCACGGTGGGTGCCAACTGTCGTGGATTTGTCACGGCAGATGTCCTCGTGAAAGGACTTAGTCGTGGAGCCATCGCTACAGGTTAACTTGAAGGGGTTAAAGCGGACACAAAGACACAAGGGTTTATACTAGTTCGGCCCCTTCGATGAAGGTAAAAGCCTACGTCTAGTTGTGATGGAATTGATGTGGTTTCGATGGCTAGGGAGCAAACAAGCTTCACCTAGGCTCGAGCTGTTGTCGTCTGTCCTTGAACCGCCACCGGGTCGTCCCCTATATACACGGGTGACACCCGTCGGTCCACAGAGTCCCACACCGATTCATACTCGTATCCCGGTTGGTCTCTCTCTATTCCTAACTTACAATGCAAGTTTATATATCAAGCCGGTTTACGGCTACAGGTTCTAAACCGACTACAGGCCTTGGGCCTTCATCTGCTTAATCACCTTTATACTACTAATGAAGTTAACCCGGCCCAGGTAGGCCGGTTCACACCTAGTAGTAATATCCCCAACAGTGACAGAAGCTTAAACCCTAGTTTATGTGTTGCTTCGTAAGGGGCTGATTTGGATCCATATGTTTCATGCTATGGTTAGATTTATATTATTTCTTCTTTCATCGTTGCGGATGCTTGCGAGAGGGGTTAATCATAAGTGAGAGGCCTGTCCAAGTAAGGGCAGCACCCAAGCACCAATCCACCCACATATCAAATTATCAAAGTAACGAACCTGAATCATATGAGCATGATGAAAACTAGCTTGACAGTAATTCCCATGTGTCCTCGAGTGCTCTTTGCTTTATATAAGAGTTCGTCCAGGCTTGTACTTTGCTACAAAAAGAATTGTGCACCTTGCTGCAACTTTGTTACACTTGTTACTTGTTAACCATTATGAATTATCTTATCACAAAACTATATGTTATCGATAATTTCAGTGCTTGTAGAGAATACCTTGCTGAAAACCGCTTGTCATTTCCTTCTGATCCTCGTTGAGTTCGACACTCTTACTTATTAAAAGGACTACAATAGATCCCCTATACTTGTGGGTCATCAGAGGCCTGCCAAGAGCCCCACAAGGCATCAGGGCACGCCCGGGGGCGGGCGTCGCGCCCTGTTGCTTTGTGGGCAACTGGTGGGCCCCCTCTGGTACTTCTTTGCTCTAGTATTTTTTATATATTCCATAAAAAATCTTCATGAAATTTCAAGTCATTTGGAGTTGTGTAGAATAGGTAACTCTGATATAGCTTTTTTAGGTCCAGAATTCCAACAGCTGGCAATCTCCCTCTTCATGTAAATCTTGCAAACTAAAAGATAAAAGGGATTAGAATTGTATCACAAAGTGTTAATATGTTCAAACGTATTATGAATAATAGTAGGAAAACATGATGCAAAATGGACGTATCAGATTGCCAGATCTGCGACCCAAATTTCTCCCCGCTTTGCGAGTTGTTTCAATGCGGGTCAAGCCCCTCTCCTCATCGATCAAATGCACAAAACCTAATGGCTCGAGCCTCTCGTTCCTATCGCATTGGGTTCAAGTTCTAGCCAACACAATAGCAAATAAGCCCCTTTTTCGTTTCTGTAAGACACTGAGAGGTGGACCTATGGCCCAACGCTAACAATGCACACGTAGATGTCTGGCCCTATATGTCAAAGACTTTGGCAAGGCTCTCTTCGGTGAGAAACATGTTGTGCACTGCCATTTTGCATCAGCACCCTTTGGTCCCACTAGTCAGCATCTATGGCTAGCTAGGCTGAGTTATAAAACTTCATGTTTAATTCTTTTTCGAATTAATTCAAATTCCAGATTATTCAAATGCTTGCAAACTTCAAATGCTTACATCTTTAAATTCCTTTGGTCAAATTTGACACACTTTAGGTATATTTTCATATGAAAATGCAAGGATTCCAAATTTATCCTTGGTTTTCAAAATTAAACTATAGATTTTAAATTGAACTTTTAACTTGCTCTATCCTTTCAAACTTTTGAAAATCATAACTTCAGTTCTGTAACTCTAATTCAAACAAGTTTTATATGTTTTTCAATCAGAAATATATGAAACTCATTCCAGGACTTGGATTTTAGGTTTACCAATGATGCTTACATGGTTACCTGTTTACCTATCCATGATCAAACCATTTATATTGCCATGATACAACCTCCACCTCCACCTCCTAGCAAACTTGTTTTTCTATGTTACCTCTTGCTTACCTACTTAGTATGCATCCTTAGGTTGTTGCTAGCTCATATCTTATGCCATGCTTTACTTGAGTAATGCTCAATCATGTTACTATGGGTCACTTTGCGATATTCTTCTAGAGACAATTAATTTGTTAGGTTAATTGTAACATTGAGAGGTCGGGCCTAATGCCTTGGTGTTTTGTTCCACTTGAACCACCCTAGTGTGCAATCTTGTTGTTATGTTCCATGAATGAGTGTGCTAACCACTTGCAGGAGGTTTTAAGGCGGGGCTCTTCCTGTTCCTTAGATGTTAGACTGCGTCCATAGTACAACCTGGTTTTCTTGGTTTTCTTCTTCCACATACAGTCTGTGGGGGGCATGCACCTCCCGGCTAGATTCTATCCAATGTGAAGCTAATCACAGGACTACTGTTGGAATAGTAGATAGTCACCAACCTCTTACCATGCTTAGTTCCAGATTGGGGTCATGTCAGGACTTACGATTTGGGTTACCACTAAACGGGTGGCCATGGACTTGTTTGTTTTGTGTGGAACAATGTTGAGTCATCTACAATGGGCTGTAGCAGATTTTCATTGGTGAACAAGTATGAATACCTATAATGGGTCATTGGTGCACCCCTGCAGGGGTAAATGTTTTCAAAAAACCTTGTCGGCGGTTATGGACATGTAGCTTGGTAATAGTTCATAGATCAACTTCAAACTAATAATTAATATTTGCAACATGTGAGTGTTGATTGCTTGTAATCTACGTTGGTATTTCTCCAAAGAGGAGAGGAGGATGCAGCACATCAAAGGTAAGTATTTCCCTTAGTTATGAAACCAAGGTTATCAATCCAGTAGGAGAACCAAGCAACACTATGTAAACAACACCTGCACACAAACAACAAAAACTTGCAACCTAACGCGTAAGAAGGGTTCTCAATCCCTCCATGTTATTGAGATAGATTAAATTGTATGGGTTTTCATAAATAGATCTAACTAAAACACAAAATAAAATAAATAAAGGAAAATTGCAGCAAAGTATTTTTGGTTTAAAATGATAGGAAAATAGACCCGAGGGACGTAGTTTTAACTAGAGGCTTCTCTCAAGAAAATAACATGTGGTGAGTAAACAAATTACTGTTGGGCAATTGAGAAAAAGCATCATGATGATATCCAAGGCAATGATCATGTATATAGGCATCACGTCCAAGATTAGTAGACCTACTCCTACCTCCATCCACTACTAGGGAAAACCCTAGTAGTAGCGCAGGTTTTGAGGCTAGCAGCAGCGCGGGTGAACGCGCTACTAATAAGGCGCTACAGCTAACGTATAGTAGTAGCGCGACCTGTACCCGCGCTACTACTGTTGACGATATCAGCAGCACTTTTTGTGAACATGCTACTATTACCTAGCTGTAGCGATTTCGCAGTCCCTCGCTACTGCTATATCTTTCATCATTTCCCCCGTACCCTAGTTTACCTTTCAGATACTAGATACTAGGTACTACTAGTAGATATCAAATTCATAAACCATTACTGGGTAGTACTCCCTTCGTTCCAAATTACTCGTCGTGGTTTTAGTTCAAACCACGACGAGTAATTTGGAACGAAGGGAGTACTAGATAACAATTTCATGCATAGTCAACATGCATCCTCAACCAGTACAAGGTCATATCAACGGCGATCATCATATGTAGTTCTAGATGATATAGACGATGATCATCGTATGTAGTTCTAGATGATATAGCCACACACACATATGTAGTTCTAGATGATATAGCCACACACACATATGTAGTTCTAGATGATATCAAAGACAATCATCATCCTCAAGCCTGGGCGGTTGGTGTTCCTGATAGTAATTAGAATGGCCTGTCCAACACGAAGATTCTTGCCATCGAGGAATTTCTTCCACCCAACCGAGTTTAAGTGTGTGCGACCGTCCGTGTCCACGCGGTAAGTACAAGTTGTGACGGAGCCCCTTGCAGTAAGGCGTAGTCCAACTGAGCCTTCTTCATCAGGCTCGATACCATAACTCACAGATATGCTCTTTGCTAATTTCTGAATAAGAAAAACATATCAATTAATAAATAGCCTCGCAAATAAGTACATATGGATTATCTACACTATTAATAGTTTCCTTAGATTCTACACTAATAAGCATGTGATCGAAATCTACACTAAAACATATCATCGACTAGATTCCACACAACATACCGTATCATTGGACTGTACACTAAGTATTTCATCGGATAATTTGCATTTGTAAGTATAACATACCATATCATGTCGATCAACCATGGTATTTGTCGCTCAGGTCACGAATGGCACCCCGACAAAGTCAGCACGTGGCGGAATTATGTCCCACAGGTTGGACACCTCCTCCTCGCTCAGCCTTGTTCTTTGAGCTACGATGGCTTCATGAAGTGGGTCCTCATCATCTTCATCGAGTAGGTCCTCATTATCTTCATCATCTTCATCATCTTCGTCATCTTCCACCAGGTTGAGATAAATGACAGCCAGCTTGGGTCTTTCTGCTCTGAAGGAGAAGCTGATCAACTCACCACCAGTAAGACGCATGCGAGCGAGGAAACAGGCCCATCCATCTCCTCCAATCTGTGACATATTGCGTCCTTTCTCGACCTCCATAGTGTACGGCCCCCAGGAGCCTCGAATGTCACAGTGTCTCTTGTTAGCTTGTTGAATTTCAACCTCACATTGCATGGGACGATCTGTGTAAGAAAAGCAAAATGACACAATGCAGTAATGTCAACAATAAAAATAAAATAGTTGTTACATTTCATCTTATTTCTTACCGCCGCATGACGAAAACTCGGCTGGAAGTAGATGCGGAACAGCTTGCCAATTGCAAGGCTGCTGGCGCACCTTGACTTGCACAGTCGACATAGTGGTGGTGGTGGTGGCGCCATTTTCCTAAAGCAATATGAGCAAAGGATGAACGATTAGATGACAAGGTACCACCTACCAAAGCATTTCGATGGCACCTATTGCCTAAGATAATTGATTAAAAAACAAGTGGCAGATTTATCTAAATTAGCACCTACATTTTGCCAAAAAAATATCTTATTACAAAAAGCAAAAGCATCTACCTATCCATGTACAGAAAAAATAACAATAAAATGGTGCATATGAAACCAACTAGCATACTAAATCCACTAGCATACTAAATCAACTAAATGACACAATGTTCTAAATCAACTAAATCAACTAGCCTACTAAATCAACTAAATCAACTAGCCTAGTAAATCAACTAAATCAACTAGCCTACTAAATCAACTAAATCAACTAGCCTACTAAATCAACTAAATGAAAATGTTCTAAATCAACTAGCCTACTAAATCAACTGAATCATATCAACTAAATCAACTAAATCAACTAGCCTACTAAATCAACTAAATCAACTAGCCTACTAAATCAACTAAATCAACTAGCCTACTAAATCAACTAAATGAAAATGTTCTAAATCAACTAGCCTACTAAATCAACTGAATCATATCAAAATCAACTAAATCAACTAGCCTACTAAATCAACTAAATCAACTAGCCTACTAAATCAACTAAATGAAAATGTTCTAAATCAACTAGCCTACTAAATCAACTGAATCGTATCAACTAAATCAAAATGTTGCATATAAACTAGCCTACTAAACCAAAATGTAACAGGGAGGGGCGACTCGAGGAGGGAGTAGAGTATGATGGATGAGGAAGGCGGAACGAGGAGGGGCCGGCTGGCGGCGAGTGGAGGGAGGACGGAGGAGGAAGGCGGAGCGAGGAGGGCCGGCCAGCGGCGAGTGGAGGGAGGACGGAGGAGGAGGCCGGTACCGAGTCTAGTGAGGAGGATGAGGTGACGGCGGCGCAGATCGGAGGAGGGGCGACGGGGGAGGACCGGTGGCGCGGGGGTTTGAGGGGGAGATCGAGTGAGTGTGTGGATCTGTGGGTTATTGCGACTAGTTAACTTAGCAGCAGCGGTTATTGCGTACATGCGCTGCTGCTACGACCCGTAGCAGTAGCGGTCTTTGTATTAACGCGCTGCCGCTATAACTGGCCTCGCGGCGGCGCCGTGGGAATTTTAGCAGTAGCGCGTCTTTGGGTGTACGCGCTACTGATAAACTTGTTTTAGCAACAAGTTTTGTCCGCGCGCGCTACTGCTACTTAGCAGTAGCGCCTGATTTTAAAGCATGCTGCTGGTAAGATTCTGTGTATAGGCTTTTCCCTAGTAGTGATCTACTACTATTACTCCACACATCGACTGCTATCCAGCATGCATCTAGTTATTATGTTAATGGAAAATGGAGTAATGCAATAAGAACGATGACATGATGGAGACAAGATAAACTCACATATGAATAAACCCCATCTTGTTACCCTTAATAGGAAATGTATATACATGTGTGTCATGTCTCTTTCTGTCACTAAGATTGAGCACTGCAAGATCGAACCCATCACAAAGCACCTCTTCCCATGACAAGAAAAATTAATCTAGTTGGCCAAACCAAACCAAAATTTTGGAGAAGAAATACGAGGCTATAACAATCATGCATATAAGAGTTCAGCAAAGACTCAAATAATATTCATAAACTGATCATAAACTCACAATTCATTGGATCCCAACAAACACACCACAAAAAAGATTTACATCAAATAGATCTTCAAGAACAATGAGCAGAACATTGTATTGAAGATCACAAGCAGAGAATAATCCATCTAGCTACTAGCTACGGACAGGTAGATCTGTGGTAAACTACTCACGCATCATCGAAGGAGCAAAAAGGATGATGAAGAATCCCTCCATGATCGTTGCGTCCTCCGGCAGAGTGCTGGCAAAGGCCTCTAGATTGGATCTCGTGGTTCTAAGACTTGCGGCGGCGGAAACTATATTTCCTCGACTCCCCTAGGGTTTTTGGGATTTTGGACTATTTATAGAGGCAGAGGTAGGTCAAGGGGTTGCCTGTGGGCTCCACTACCCACCAAGGCATGCCTAGGCCCCTGGCATACCCTGGTGCCTAGTTGGCCCCATGGGCCTCCTCTCGTGTGCTCCTTTGGCTCCTAGGGTGTCTTCTGGCCAAAAAAAATCTCCAAAAAGTTTCATGGCATTTGGACTTCGTTTGGTATTGCTATTCTATAAAGTAAAAAACAAGCAAAAAACAACAACTGGCACTGAGCACTATGTCAATAGGTTAGTCCCAAAAATGATATAAACTTGCTAGTAAATGTATATAAAACATCCAAGATTGATATTAAATAGCATGGAACAATAAAAAATTATAGAAACGTTGGAGACGTATCAACATCCCCAAGCTTAATTCTGCTACCTCTTGAGCACTGCATTGGATTTCCCCGAAGAGGAGAGGATGATGCAGTAAAGTAGCGTAAGTATTTCCCTCAGTTTTTGAGAACCAAGGTATCAATCCAGTAGAAGACCACGCGCAAGTCCCTCGTACCTACACAAAATGATAGCAACTCACAACCAACGCTTAGGGGTTGTCAATCCCTTCACGGTCACTTACGAGAGTGAGATCTGATAGAGATAATATTTTTGGTATTTTTGATAGATAGATGCAAAGTAAAAAGTAAAGGCAAAGTAAAAACAAAGCAAGTAAATAAAGTGATATAGATTAATATGATGAGAATAGACCCGGGGGCCATAGGTTTCACTAGTGGCTTCTCTCAAGAGCATAAGTATTCTATGGTGGGTGAACAAATTACTGTTGAGCAATTGACAGAATTGAGCATAGTTATGAGTATATCTAGGCAATGATCATGTATATAGGCATCACGTCCAAAACAAGTAGATCGAAACGATTCTGCATCTACTACTATTACTCCACTCATCGACCGCTATCCAGCATGCATCTAGAGAATTAAGTTAAAAACAAAGTAACGCCGTAAGCAAGATGACATGATGTAGAGGGATAAATTCATGCAATATGATAAAAACACATCTTGTTATCCTCGATGGCAACAATACAATACGTGCCTTGAAACTCTTTCTGTCACTGAGTAAGGACACCGCAAGATTGAACCCAAAGCTAAGCACTTCTCCCATTGCAAGAACTACCAATCTAGTTGGCCAAACCAAATAAGATAATTCGAAGAGACTTGCAAAGATAACTCAATCATACATAAAAGAATTCAGAGAAGAATCAAATATTTTCCATAGATAATACTGGATCATAAACCTACAATTCATCGATCTCAACAAACACACCACAAAAATAAGATTACATCGAATAGATCTCCACGAGAGAGGGGGAGAACATTGTATTGAGATCCAAAAAGAGAGAAGAAGCCATCTAGCTACTAGCTATGGACCCGAAGGTCTGAAGTAAACTACTCACACTTCATCGGAGGGGCTATGGTGATGATGTAGAAGCCCTCCATGGTGGATGCCCCCTCCAAGGGAGCTCCGGAATAGGCCCCAAGATGGGATCTCGTGGATACAGGAAGTTGCGGCGGTGGAATTAGGTTTTTGGCTCCCGTTCTGATCGTTCGGGGATACGTAGGTATATATAGGAGGAAGGAGTACGTCGATGGAGCTCTGATAGGCCCACGAGGTAGGGGGGCGCGCCCAGGGGGGCGCGCCCTCCACCCTCGTGACCGTCTCTGGCGCTTCTTGGAGTAGGGTCCAAGTCTCTTGGGTCACGTTCGGTTGGATAATCACGATCCCGAAGGTTTCATTCCGTTTGGACTCCGTTTGATATTCTGTTTCTTCGAAATACTGAAAAAGGCAAAAAAAAACAGCAATTCTGGGTTGGGCCTCCGGTTAATAGGTTAGTCCCAAAAATAATATAAAAGTGGATAATAAAGCCCAATATAATCCAAAACAGTAGATAAAGTAGCATGGAGCAATCAAAAATTATAGATACCTTGGAGACGTATCAAGCATCCCCAAGCTTAATTCCTGCTCGTCCTCGAGTAGGTAAATGATAAAAAAGAATTTTTGATGCGGAGTGATACTTTGGCATAATTTCAATGTAAATCTTCTTAATTGTGATATGAATATTCAGATCCGAAAGATTCAAGACAAAAGTTCATATTGACACAAAAATAATAATACTTGAAGCATACTAATCAAAGCAAGCATGTCTTCTCAAAATAGCATGGCAAAAGAAAGTTCATCCCTACAAAATCATATAGTTAGGCTATGCTTCATTTTCGTCACACAAAGATGTTCCCAACTTCTATACCCCCGATGATAAGCCAAGCAATTGTTTCATACTTAAATAATCTCAAACTTTTTCAACCTTCATGCAGTACATGAGCGTGAGCCATGGATATAGCACTATGGGTGGAATAGAATATGATGATGGGGATTGTGTGGAGAAGACAAAAAAGGAGCAAATCTCACGTTGACGATGCTAATAAACGGGCTATGGAGATGCCCATCAATTGATATCAACATGAGGAGTAGGTATTGCCATGCAACGGATGCACTAGAGCTATGAATGCTCAACAAAAGAAAACTAGTGGGTGTGCATCCAACTTGCTTGCTCATGAAGACCTAGGGCATTTGAGGAAGCCCATCGTAGGAATATACAAGCCAAGTTCTATAATGAAAAATTCCCACTAGTATATGAAAGTGATAACACATGAGACTCACTACATGAAAAGCATGGTGCTACTTTGAAGCACAATATATGAGACTCACTACATGAAGAACGAGGTGCTACTTTGAAGCACAAGTGTGGAAAAAGAGATAGTAGCATTGCCCTTTTATTTTCTTTTTTTTGGGCCTTTCTTTTTTATATATATTTTGGCCTTTCTCTTTTTTTGGCAATGCTCTAATAATGATCATCATCACACTTCTATTGATTACAACACAAGAATTACAACTCAAAACATAGAACAAGATATGACTATATATGAATGCCTCCGGCGGTGTACCGGGATGGTGCAATGAATCAAGAGTGACATGTATAAAAAAATAATGGTTGGTGGCTTTGCCACAAATACGATGTCAACTACAAGATCATGCAATGGCAATATGACAAAAGTAATGCATCTCATGATGATGATGGTGGAAGTTGCATGGCAATATATCTCGGAATGGCTATGGAAATGCCATAATAGGTAGGTATGGTGGCTGTTTTGAGGAAGATATAAGGAGGTTTATGTGTGATAGAGCGTATCGTATCACGGGGTTTGGATGCACCGGCGAAGTTTGCGCCAACTCTCAATGTGAGAAAGGGCAATGCACGGTACCGAAGAGGCTAGCAGTGGCAGAAAGGTGAGAGTACGTATAATCCATGGACTCAACATTAGTCAAAAGAACTCATATACTTATTGCAAAAATTTAGAAGTCATCAAAAATCAAGTACTACGTGCATGCTCCTAGTGGGATAGATTGGTAGGAAAAGACCATCGCTCGTCCCCGACCACCACTCATAAGGATGCACAAGCCAGGTACACTTCATGTTTCAAATTTGTTACATAACTTTAACCATACGTGCATGCTACGGGATTTGCAAACTTCAACACAAGTATTTCTGAAATTCATAATCACCCAACTAGAACGACTATGATATTATCACCTCCATATCTCAAAACAATTATCGAGTATCAAACTTATCTTAGTATTCAATTCACTCAAAAGAAAGTTTCACATATCTTGAACACCAAGTATATTAACATTAAGCAAATTACCATGCTATTAAAGACTCTCAAAATAATCTAAGTAAAGCATGAGAGATCAAATAGTTTCTTTAAAACAAATCCACCACCGTGCTCTAAAAGATCTAAGTGAAGTACTAGAGCAAAAATTATCACGCTCAAAAGATATAAGTGAAGCACTATGAGCAAAACTAGCAAGCTCAAAAGATATAAGTGAAGCACATAGAGTATTCTAATAAATTCCAAATCATGCATGGCTCTCTCAAAATATGTGTACAGCAAGGATTATTGTGGTAAACTAACAAGCAAAGACACAAATAATACAAGACGCTCCAAGCAAAACACATATCATGTTGGTGAATAAAAATATAGCTCCAAGTAAATTACCGATGGAAGTGGACGAAAGAGGGGATGCCTTCCGGGGCATCCCCAAGCTTTGACTTTTTGGTGTCCTTGGATTATCTTGGGGGTGCCATGGGCATCCCCAATCTTAGGCTCTTGCCACTCCTTGTTCCATAATCCATCAAAAGAATTCACCCAAAACTTGAAAACTTCACAACACAAAACTCAATAGAAATCTCGTGAGCTCCGTTAGAGAAAGAAAACAAAAGACTACTTCAAGGTACTGTAATGAACTCATTATTTATTTGAATTGGTGGTAAACCTACTGTATTCCAACTTCGCTATGGTTTATAAACTATTTTACTAGCCATAGATTCATCAAAATAAGCAAACAACACACACAAAACAGAATCTGTCAAAAACAGAACAGTATGAAGCAATCTGTAACTAACACAATCTTCTGGAACTCTAAAAATTCCAACCAAAATAGGAAGTACTGGAACATTTGTTTATTGATCAGTATCAAAAAGAATCAACGCAAAAGCATGTTCCTGTTATTTATTGAATTTTTTCTCGTGAGCGCAAAGTTTCTGTTTTTCAGCAGAATCAAATCAACTATCATCATAGCTTATCCTATAGGTTCTACTTGGCACAAACACTAAATAAAACATAAAACCACGTCCAAAGAGAAGGTACATGGATTATTTATTTCCAAACATAAGAAAAAACAAAAAACTAAAAATAAAATTGGGTTGCCTCCCAACAAGCGCTATCGTTTAACGCCCCTAGCTAGGCATAAAAGCAAAGATAGATAAGTGTTCCATTCCCTTCTTTAAGGGAAATTGGAATCTAATATTCCCTTCCTTCATATCAATAATTGCACCAATCGTTCTGAGGAATGGTCTACCAAGAATAATAGGACATGAAGGATTGCAATCTATATCAAGAACGATAAAATCTACGGTCACATAATTCCTATTTGCAACAATAAGAACATAATTAATTCTTCCCATAGGCTTTTTAATAGTGGAATCCGCAAGATGCAAGTTTAGAGAGCAATCATCAATATCACGGAAATCTAGCAAATCACATAAAGTTTTGGGAATAGTAGAGACACTAGCACCCAAATCACACAAAGCATGAAACTCATAATTTTTAATTTTAATTTTGATAGTAGGTTCCCACTCATCATGGAGTTTCCTAGGGATAGAAACTTTCAACTCAAGCTTTTCTTCATAAGATTGCATCAAGGCATCAACAATGTGTTCGGTAAAGGCTTTATTTTGACTATAAGCATGAGGAGATTCTAGCACGGATTGCAACAAGGAAATACAACCAATCAAAGAGCAATTTTCATAATTAAATTCCTTGAGATCCAAAATAGTGGGTTTAGCAACATCACGGTTTTTATTTATTTCAATCCCACTTTCATCAATTTCATCATCAAGATCTAGAAACTCCAAATTTTTAGAACGCCTTCTAGGTAAAGGAATATAATCTTCAGATTCATCAAGATTCATATTGCAAAACAAAGATTTAATGGGGGACACATCAATAACTTTTACATTTTCATCTTGATTTTCATAGGGATTGGAAGAACACGCTTTAATAAAGGCATCTTTGGAAGCACGCATCCTAGCGGTTCTTTCCTTGCACTCATCAATGGAAATTCTCATGGTTTTGAGAGACTCATTGATATCATGTTTAGGAGGAATAGATATAAGCTTTAAATAATCAATTTCAAGAGAAATTCTATCAACGTTCCTAGCCAAATTATCAACGTTAAGTAATTTCTCTTCAAGCAAAGCATTAAAATTCTTTTGTGAATTCATAAACTCTTTAGCACTACTCTCAAATTCAGAGGGTATCTTATTAAAATTTCCATAAGAGTTATTGTAGGAATTTCCATAATTATTAGAAGGATTACTAGGATAAGGCCTAGGATTAAAATTCCCTCTATACGCGTTGTTTCCAAAACTATTCCTACCAACAAAATTCACACCCATAGATTCATTATTATTCTCAAGCAAGGTAGATAAAGGCATATCATTGGGATCAAGAGGAGTATTTTTAGGAGCAAACATCTTCATAAGTTCATCCATCTTTTCACTCAAAACATTGATTTCTTCTATAGCATGCACTTTCTTACTAGAAGATCTTTCGGTGTGCCATTGAGAATAATTAACCATAATATTATCAAGCAATTTGGTAGCATCCCCTAACGTAATTTCCATAAAAGTGCCTCCCGCGGCCGAATCTAAAAGATTTCTAGAAGCAAAATTCAATCCGGCATAAAAAAAATTATGATCATCCATAAATTCAAACCATGAGTAGGGCAATTGCAAAGCATTAATTTCATTCTTTCCCAAGATTGGGCAACATGCTCATGATCAAGTTGTTTAAAATTCATGATGTCGTTGCTAAGAGTGATAATCTTAGCGGGAGGAAAATACTTAGAGATAAAAGCATCTTTACACTTGTTCCAAGAATCAATACTATTTTTAGGCAAAGATGAAAACCAAACTTTAGCACGATCTCTAAGTGAAAATGGAAATAACTTCAATTTGACAATATTGTTATCCGTATCTTTCTTCTTTTTCATATCACACAAATCAACAAAATTGTTTAAATGAGTAGCGGCATCTTCACTAGGAAGGCCGGCGAATTGATCGTTCATAAGAAGATTCAACTAGGTGGTATTGATTTCACAAGACTCATCATTATTAAGAGGAGCAATCGGAGTACTAAGGAAATAATTATTATTGGTATTCGAGAAATCACACAATTTGGTATTATCTTGTGCCATGGCAACAAGTAATCCAACACACAAGCAAACAAAAAGGCAAAAGAAAAAGGCAAACGGAACGAGAGGAGGAGATTGGGAAAGAGAGGGCAAATAAAACAGCAAGGGTGAAGTGGGGGAGAGGAAAACGAGAGGCAAATGGCAAATAATGTAATGCGAGAGATAGGGATTGCGATGGGTACTTCGTATAGTTGACTTGCTTGCATGAGCTTCCCCGGCAACGGCGCCAGAAATTCTTCTTGCTACCTCTTGAGCACTGCGTTGGATTTCCCCGAAGAGGAGAGGGTGATGCAGTAAAGTAGCGTAAGTATTTCCCTCAGTTTTTGAGAACCAGGTATCAATCCAGTAGGAGACCACGCACAAGTCCCTCGTACCTACACAAAATGATAGCAACTCGCAACCAACGCTTAGGGGTTGTCAATCCCTTCACGGTCACTTACGAGAGTGAGATCTGATAGAGATAATATTTTTGGTATTTTTGATAGATAGATCAAAGTAAAAAGTAAAGGCAAAGTAAAAACAAAGCAAGTAAATACAGTGATATAGATTGATATGATGAGAATAGACCCGGGGGCCATAGGTTTCACTAGTGGCTTCTCTCAAGAGCAAAAGTATTCTACGGTGGGTGAACAAATTACTGTTGAGCAATAGACAGAACTGAGCATAGTTATGAGTATATCTAGGCAATGATCATGTATATATAGGAATCACGTCCAAAACAAGTAGATCGAAACGATTCTGCATCTACTACTATTACTCCACTCATCGACCGCTATCCAACATGCATCTAGAGAATTAAGTTAAAAACAAAGTAATGCCGTAAGCAAGATGACATGATGTAGAGGGATAAATTCATGCAATATGATAAAAAAACACATCTTGATATCCTCGATGGCAACAATACAATACGTGCCTTGCAACTCTTTCTGTCACTGAGTAAGGACACCGCAAGATTGAACCCAAAGCTAAGCACTTCTCCCATTGCAAGAACTACCAATCTAGTTGGCCAAACCAAATAAGATAATTCGAAGAGATTTGCAAAGATAACTCAATCATACATAAAAGAATTCAGAGAAGAATCAAATATTTTCCATAGATAATACTGGATCATAAACCCACAATTCATCGGTCTCAACAAACACACCACAAAAAGAAGATTACATCGAATAGATCTCCACGAGAGAGGGGGAGAACATTGTATTGAGATCCAAAAAGAGAGAAGAAGCCATCTAGCTACTAGCTATGGACCCGAAGGTCTCAAGTAAACTACTCACACTTCATTGGAGGGGCTATGGTGATGATGTAGAAGCCCTCCGTGGTGGATGCCCCCTCCGGCGGAGCTCCGGAACAGGCCCCAAGATGGGATCTCGTGGATACAGGAAGTTGCGGCGGTGGAATTAGGTTTTTGGCTCCCGTTCTGATCGTTTGGGGATACGTAGGTATATATAGGAGGAAGGAGTACGTCGGTGGAGCTCCGAGGGGCCCACGAGGTAGGGGGCGTGCCCTGCACCCTCGTGACCGCCTCTGGCACTTCTTGGAGTAGGTTCCAAGTGTCCTAGGTCACGTTTGGTTGGAAAATCACGATCCCGAATGTTTCATTCCGTTTGGACTCCGTTTGATATTCTGTTTCTTTGAAATACTGAAAAAGGCAAAAAACAACAACTCTGGGTTGGGCCTCCGGTTA
This sequence comes from Triticum aestivum, assembly GCF_018294505.1. Classification (NCBI taxonomy): domain Eukaryota; kingdom Viridiplantae; phylum Streptophyta; class Magnoliopsida; order Poales; family Poaceae; genus Triticum; species Triticum aestivum. The sequence goes on from NC_057798.1 coordinate 492,629,797, forward strand.
ATAGGTTAGTCCCAAAAATAATATAAAAGTGGAAAATAAAGCCCAATATAATCCAATATAGTTGATAAAGTAGCATGGAGCAATCAAAAATTATAGATACGTTGGAGACGTATCAAATTCCTGCTCGTCCTCGAGTAGGTAAATGATAAAAATAGAATTTTTAATGTGGAGTGCTGCCTAACATGTTCATCACATATTCTTTTCTTTTGTACTATGGATATTTGGACTTTGGATGATTCAAAGCAATAGTCTATAATAGATATGAAGATATCAATACTCAAGAATATCAACAAGCAACCATGTGTTTCAAAATATCAACACTAAAGAAAGCTATCCCTAGCCAATTATGCTCAATCATTGATCCATTCATGAAACACACTCAAATATTAGCTATATCCAATGCACAAGTATGATAATAGTGTTCCCTAGTTGGTGCGTTATAAGAGAAGATGGAGGCTCAAAAATAAAAATTTCATAAAAGAAAATAGAGAGGACCTTTGCATAGGGAAGAAGAGATTTGTAGAGGTGCTAGAGCTCAAAGCTTAAATTGAGAGATAAAATTATTTTGAGAGGCATGCCTTTCCTGTCAATGAAAATGATCAGGAATTACCAATATTTTCCATGCTAGATAAATCATAGGCGGTTCCCAAACATAAAATAAAGTTTATTTCCTTTTCCACCATTCTTTCACAATCCATGGCTAGCCGTAACCATGGGTGCCTTCCATACCAACACTTCCAAGGAATTTATTATTGACAACGTATAAAAAAATTCATTTCGGGACTGGGCATCCCTATTACCTTCCACACTCTCGTGCAATGACAAGCAAATAAACACTCATCTTGAGAATAACATACGTAGCATGGAAAATATTGGCCACCCCGTGCCGCTTCCTCGGCGGTACGGGCACACAAAAAGGAAATTCATTTTGAAAATTAGAGTTCGCACATACAAATTTAAATGGAAAGGCATGGAAATACCACATATAGGTAGGTATGGTGGACTCATTTGGCACAACTTTGGATTTAAGGAGTTGGGTGCACAAGCAGTATTCCCGCTTAGTACAAATGAAGGCTAGCAAATAGATTGAGAAGCGACTAGCCAAGAAACGAAAAATGATCATAAACAAGCACTAAACATAAATAACACTGAATAATGCACCATAAGTAGGATGTAACTTCATTGCATAACTATTGACCTTCGTGCTTGCATAGGGAATCACAAACCTTAACACCAATATTCCTACTAAAGCATAATTACTCACCAACATGACTAATATATTACTATGTCCATATGTCAAAACTATTACACGGAATCAAGTTTATAATATCCAATGATTTTCATGAAAGTGTTTAGTATATCCTCCTTGAATATCTATCACTTTGGGACTAAATTCATATATTACCATTGCTACTAGCAAGCTCTTAAACAAATTTAAGTGAAGCACGAGAGCACATATTTCTTCAAAATAATTTCCTTTTTCAACTCTTAAAATAACCTAGTGAAGCATGAGAGCATATTTCTTCGAAATTCTACTAACTCCCAAAATAATCTTAGTGAAGCATGAGAGCATTTCTTGAAAAATTAAACCACCATCGTGCTCGAAAAGATATAAGTGAAGTACTAGAGCAATTCTAACAAATCATAGCATCATTATGGATCTCTCAAATAGGTGTGTCTAGCCAGGATGATTGTGACAAACTAAAAAGAAAAACAAGAAAAGACTCATATAATACAAGACGCTCCAAGCAAAACTCATGATGTGATGAATAAAAATATAGCTCCAAGTAAAATAACTGATGGTCGTTAGAAGAAAGAGGGGACGCCTTCCGGGGCATCCCCAAGCTTAGTTTTTTGGTCCTCCTTGAATATTACCTTTGGGTACCATGGGCATCCCCAAGCTTAGGTTCTTTTCACTTTTATTCCTTTATCCATCATGATCTCACCAAAAACTTGAAAATTTCAATCACACAAAACTTAACAAAACCTTCGTGAGATCCGTTAGTATAACAAAGCAAATCACCACTTTAAGTATTGTTGCAAACCCATTCATATCTTATTATTGCATTATACCTACTGTATTCTAACTTTACCATGGCTTATACCCCCTGATACAATCCATAGAGTCATCAAAATAAGCACACAATGCAATGAAAATAGAATCTGTCAAAAACAGAATAGTCTTTAGTAATCTATACTTTAACAATACTTATGTAACTCCAAAAAATCTGAAAACTAAGGACAACATAGGCAATTTTTATATCAATCATGTGTAAAAAATTCAATGTTTTATCACGCTCCAACAAATTTTAAATATTCTACTACTAGACACAAAAGTTTTTGTTTTCCAACAGGATCAAATCAACTATCACCCAACATAATCCTAAAGGCTTTACTTGGCACAAACACTAACTAAAATATAAAAGAACAATCATAACAATAGCATAATTTTGCAAACAGACAAGAACATAAATAAAATGTGCAAAATTTATTTTATTCATTGGGTTGACTCCCAACAAGCGCTATTGTTTTATGCCCCTAGCTAGGCATAACACATAGATTCAAGTATTGTCTTCTTTAGTTTTTGATCCATAGGTTGCCCTCATGATTGACTCATATGGTAGCTTAATTATAGTTCTAGGGAAGTGTTTCATACCCTTTCTTAATGGAAAGTAAAATTTAATATTCCCTGCTTTCATATCAATCACAACACCTATATTTCGCAAAAACGATCTACCAAGTATTATGGGACAAGACAGATTGCAATCAATATCAAGCACAATAAAATCTATGGGCACGTAATTCCTATTTGCAAGAATAAGAATATCATTAATTCTTCCCAAAGGCTTTTAATGGTACAATCTGGAAAGTGCAAATTAAGAGAACATTCCTCTATATTGGTAAAACCTAACACACCACAGAGAGATTTCAGGATTGTGGAAACACTAGCACCGAAATCACATAAAGCATTGCACTCATAATTTTTTATCATGACTTTAATGGTGGGTTCCCATTCATCATATAATTTTCTAGGAATTGAGATCCCTAATTCTAACTTCTCTTCTAAATCTTTTATCATTGCTTATACAATATGTTTAGTAAAAGCTTTATTTTGTTCATATGCATTAGGTGAATTTAGCATGGATTGAAACAAAGAAATACATTCAATCAAAGAACAACTAGAAAAATTAGTCTTTGTAATCCAAAAGCGTGGACACATCACTAGTTAAAGTTTTTACCTCTCCAAACCCGCTTTTATCATTTTTTTCATTAAGACTTTCACCCTCCAAATTATGGGGACGCCTTCTAGATAAAGATGACTCTTCTTCAGTCCCCTTATATCATCAATTTTAATATTACTAAACAAGGAATCAATAGGAGAAACACCAATGATCTTAACATCTTCATCATTACTATAAAATAAATCGGGTGAAAACACTCTTTCTAGAAATTATCTTTTAGCTATTAGCATAGCGGTTCTTTTCTTACTTTCATCCATAGAAACATATAGAGCTTTAATTGATTCATTGACATCAACCTTGGGTGGAAAATGTTTTAATCTTGAGATTTTCTACATCATGTGTAATTCTATCAATGCTTCTAGACATATCATGAATCTAATTCAATTTTTCTTCTACCATAGTGTTGAATTTTTTTTGAGCATTGAAAAATTCTTTAATATTACTCTCAAAATCAGAGGGCATCCTATTATTACTATTATAAGAATTACCATAGGAATTGCCATAATAGTCAGAGGAATTTCCAGGGAAAGGCCTACGATTAAAATTACCTCTATAAGCATTGTTATTAAAATTGTTTCGCGAGACAAAATTCACATCTACAGGATAATTATTTTTTGCAATTAAAGTAGACAAAGGCACATCATTAAGATCAATAGGAGCATTTTTACTACCAATCAATTTCATAAGTGCATCAACTTTTTCACTCAAAGAACTAATTTCTTCAACAGAATTAACTTTTGTATTAGTAGGTGCTCTTTCGGTATGTCATTGTGAATAATTAGCCATAATATTATCAAGCAATTTAGTAGCTCCACCCAAAGTAATCTCCATAAAAGTACCACCTGCGACAGAATGTAAAAGATTTCTAGAGATGAAATTCAATCCCACATAATTTTTTTGTACAATCATCCATAGATTTAAACCATGAGTAGGACAATTTCTTATAATTAATTTCATTCTTTCCCAAGATTGCGCAACATTTTCATGCTCAAGTTGCTTGAAATTCATAATTTTGTTTCTCAGGGAAATAATTTTCGGGGGAGGAAAATACTTAGTAATAAAAGCATCGTTGCACTTATCCCAAGAATCAATACTATTTCGTGGCAAAGATGAAAAGCAAATTTTTACATGATCCCGCAAAGAGAAAGGAAATAATTCTAATTTCACCACATCCCTTTTCTTTTGCATATCACACAATTCTACGAAAGTGTATAGATGTGACGCGGTATTCTCATTAGGATTACTGGAAAGTTGTTTTTTCATAACAAGATTCAACAAAGCGGAACTAATATCATAAGACTCCGCACTAGCGGCGGGAGGAGTAATAGGAGTACTAATAAAATCATTATTACTAGTATAGTAAATATCACACAATTTGATATTTTCTTGAGACATAGTGACTATGCAAAAAAGATCGCAAGCTAACAAAAGATCAAACAAGAAAAAGGCAAACAAAAAATATTTTTTATTTTTGTAAAAACTTTTAGAAGTGGGGGCAGAGAGGCAAATGGCAAATAAAGTAGTTGCAAGCAGATGAGAATTTATGCGTAGGTACTTGATAGATGTTGATGATGTCTCCCCGGCAACGACGCCAGAAATTCTTTCTAATTGCTTGGAATATGCGTTGGTATTTCCCCAAAGAGGAGAGGATGGTGCAGCACAACAAAGTTAAGTATTTCCCTCAGTTATGAAATCAAGGTTATCAATCCAGTAGGAGAACCAAGCAACACTATGTAAACAACACCTGCACACAAACAACAAAAATTTGCAACCCAACGCGTAAGAGGGGATGTCAGTCCCTCCATGGTATTGAGATAGATTAAATTGTATAGGTTTTCATAAATAGAACTAACTAAAACACAAAATAAAATAAATAAAAGAAAATTGCGGCAAGGTATTTTTGGTTTAAAATGATAGGAAAATAGACCCGGGGCCCATAGTTTTCACTAGAGGCTTCTCTCAAGAAAATAGCATACGGTGGGTAAACAAATTACTATTGGGCAATTGATAGAAAAGCATCATGACGATATCCAAGGCAATGATCATGTATATAGGCATCACGTCCAAGATTAGTAGACCGACTCCAACCTGCATCTACTATTATTACTCCACACATCGACCGCTATCCAGCATGCATCTAGTGTATTAAGTTCATCGAAAAACAGAGTAATGCAATAAGAACGATCACATGATGTAGACAAGATAAACTCACGTATGAATAAACCCCATCTTGTTACCCTTAATAGCAGCGATATATGCATGTCAAGTCTCTTTATGTGAGATTGAGCACCGCAAGATCGAACCAATCACAAAGCACCTCTTCCCATGGCAAGAAAAATTAATCTAGTTGGTCAAACCAAACTAAAACTTCAGAGGAGAAATACGAGGCTATAACAATCATGCATATAAGAGTTCAGCAAAGACTCAAATAATATTCATGGATAGAACTAATCATAAACTCACCATTCATCGGATCCCAACAAACACACCGCGAAAAAGAGTTACATCAAATAGATCTCCAAGAACGTCAAGGACAATGTTGTATTGAAGATCAGAAAGAGAGAAGACATCTTGCTACTAGCTACTGACCCGTAGGTCTGTGGTAAACTACTCACGCATCATCGGAGGGGCAACAAGGATGATGAAGAACCCCTCCCTGATCGTTGCCCCCTCCGGCAGAGTGCCGGAAAAGGCGTCTAGATTGAATTTCGTGGTTCTGGAACTTGCGGCGGCGGAAACTGTATTTCCTCGACTCCCCTAGGGATTTTGGGATTTTAGCGTATTTATAGATGCAGAGGTAGGTCAATGGGGTGCCTGTGGGCTCCACTACCCACCACGGCGCGCCTGGGGCCCTTGGCGCGCCCTGGTGCCTAGTGGGCTCCACGGGCCTCCTCCGGTGTGCTCCTGTGACTCATATGGTGTCTTCTGGCAAAAAAGTCTCCAAAAAGATTCGTGGCATTTGGACTTTGTTTGGTATTGATATTCACGAAGTAAAAAAACAAGCAAAAAACAGCAACTGGCACTGGGCACTATGTCAATAGGTTAGTCCCAAAAAGATATAAAATTAATAGTAAATGTATATAAAACATCCAAGATTGATAATATAATAACATGGAACAATAAAAAATTATAGATACTTTGGAGATGTATCAAGTATCTTGATTATCTCTTCTTCGTGGGGTATATGAGGGGGGGGGACAAGGTAGTGTTATGATTATGTTGGCAGGTGAATAGGTGATTAGTACGTGAGATACCTTGCTATGGATTATGATCTTTAATCTTATATATGTTTAGACATTATAAGATGTAGTTAATGCTTAGTGCTTGCGGCTTCACCACTGATCCCCTCAATGCCTAATTGTATTGTTAGTGCTAGTACCCGTGGTAATGAGACTTGTTGAGTATCTTTATACTCACCCTTACAAGAATAACTTGAAGAGTACTTCTACAATTGGGATGCAGATTTCAGATGCTATTATGTTGACTTCGATGACGTCGACGAGTAGAATAGTGGATTCCGGACGGTATCCTTTTAACCCAAGGGAGGGATCGCATGTTTTATCTTCCATCCTCTTAGGCACATGTTTTTTTTTAACTTTGACTCATGCTATCTTCCGTTGTGGTAATGTATTGTTGGACCGGCTCGTCTCTAATTGTAACAAATTAGGATTTTTCACATTTTTATTTCCCTATTTATATTTATATGTTGTATCACCTGTAGTGGTGTTGTTATGATATTCAATTTGTAAAGTCGGCGGCATATGACAATGCTTGTGTGTTATGAAGCCATGTGTTACAACGGTACTATATGTGTTTCTATTCCAAATACAAACCGTAAGGTCTATATTTAGAATAATATTGCATATAAGGCCTTACAGGAGACACGGTCCCTTTTAGAGATTCAAATATGACTACATACAGAACAAAATGAGTGAATCTACACTATAAAATATGTCTATATACATTCGTATGTAGTCTCTATTAAAATCTCTAAAAGGACTTATATTTAGAAATGAAGGGTAAGTTAACGTACTATATTTCGTAAGGAATTAATAAATTCAATTAATAATACTGATTATATAATCTTCACTGCTATATATGGAAGAAAAAAATATGCAGTTAATGCACAATTGTGAACAAGATAACAAGCAAAATTAATGATAATGACTATATCATCTTAATTTGCTTCCAATTATATTGTTTCGGGAGGTGTGTTATAAAAACAAAAATACATGTGCTGTAGCATTAAGTGGCTTCCGGGTTAAAGAATTGCCACTGAACCAAATCGGGAAGTGAAATATTGCCTAAGATAAGTACAATTTTAAAACGGATTAATGTGCATAGTCGATGCGTAGCGAGGGTTCGGTCTATATATACTCCGTAGTCCGTACTACTTCAGCACACCTACTCAAGCAGACGGACACCAAGATGGATCCTCTGGCCACCCTCCCCGACGACCTAATTTTCATGGAAATCTTGGTGCGACTGCCCGTCAAATGCCTTGCGCGCTGCAAATTCGTCAGCCCCAACTGGCGCGCCCGCATAGAGGGCGCCGACTTCGTCAGCCACCACCGCAAGCGCTCCAGCGCGAGTCGGCCGTCCATTCTTGTCATCCCCCGCAAGCATGGCATCGAAGACGAAGAAGAGTTCTCCGACGACATCAGCTTCTACCGCCTCGGGCCGGGACAGGCGCCCGACACCTTCGAAGACGAGGCAGAGCTGATGCTGCAGAAGGCGTACCCACCCGAAGCGGAAGGCATCACGAACGTGATCTACCCCATGCACTGCGACGGCCTGGTCGCCATCGCGACCGGCACGGACCAGGTATTCCTGTGCAACCCAGCGACCAAGGAGTTCGTCGAGCTGCCGCTCGGCACCCCGGACGTCGACATCCACCGCATGAGGCCTCCATCGGCAGCCATCGGCTTCGACCAGTGGAAGAACCAGTACGTCGTCGCCAGGTACTTCTACCGGCGCCGGTGCTACAAGAAGCCCAGCGGCAAGCTTGACTACGACATCGGGCACGAGGTATTCACGCTCGGGAATAACTCCTGCTCCTGGGAAGCCACCGCCGACCCTCCTCACGCTATCGGTGACACGCCACCGGTGTGCACGCGAGATGCCATCTACTGGGGGTGCGACGGCATGGAAGACCCCCGGCCGAGCTCGCTGATGCGGTTTAGCCTGCGCTACAGGACGTTCGACTTGGTGCCATGCCCTCCTCGTTTCGCCTACAACTCCGGCATCGAGCATCTGGCAGATCTGGGCGGCAAGCTGTGCCACGTCAACCTTGCGACCTCGAAGACGGCCTTTGACGTGTGGCAGCTGGCGGACGACGGGACACTGTGGTTGCCGCGCTGCCGGATTGATTCAGGTGATGTTAGTTTCGGCTTTGGTGCCTTCTTGCCGCTTTTGGCCGCCGGTGGCAGGATGCTGACGATGGTGTCTGACGTCGACCAGAGGTTGTACTGGTGCGATGAGAGGAGCGGAGATGTCGAAAAAGTGATGAAGCTGGAAGATATCGATTTCGAGGGATGGGACGACTCAAACTACTGCATTCACCACGTCGTCCCTTATAGGGAGAGTCTCATCTCCATCGGGAACTATATGGTGTAATGCTGCTAGTCTTATCTTTTTTTAATTTCTTGTTTTGTTCATTAGTAGCTAGGTTCAACATACAATAAAGGGTTTGAGTGATATCAGGTTTTTGTCCCATAGTTTGTGTCTGAAGCAGGCACAAGTCAGTGGGTTTCCTGATATTGCTCCGAGCTCGCTACTTCTCTTTCCCCGCCTCCTGTTCTTCCAGTTACCAAAAATACTTTGCATTTCCGTTATGAGAGTAATGAAAAGGGGTAGCCCGGCTCGTATAAAATAAAAATTAAAGGTTTTGAGTTATGGTATGTGCAACTAGCAATAATATGAGTAGAGTCTAAAATCTTACTAGGTAGTGGTGTAATTTTCTCTAAAACTGGGCTAGAATATCCAGCATGAATTGTAAAAATATACATGCATGTGCAACCTCCATAAAAGAGAAGTGCTTTGGTACCATTACCCCCCTCCAAAAACATTGAAAAGGTTTCTTATTTTTGTCCATCCAGTCAAGAGATAATTCTCTGATTTATTCGGTAATTAATTAATTAGAAACTATTCCTAAACCATTTCGTATTTCTAACTCTCAATTGACTCGCCTCCCTGGCCAGTCCCCTCGTCGAGATTTTGCTCTTCCCTTTCAGGCTCGAGCAAATTCCCTCACGTCGCACCATACCGCCGCTCCCTGCCTGCTCCTTTTTAATCCAAGGGTAGTTATGATCTTAACCATAGATCTGCTTTGAAAATTCTAAACATTTTAAAGGGGTTGCCCAAGCACGCCTCCCATAAAAGCTCAAGTGTGTATTCACAATAAAATTTTCCATTCATCACGGTAAGAAAATGGCTTGACTGTGAGCTATCCTTTTGAATTAGCGGACGAATTTTGTGACCCCCTTATTCTGGTATAGTTTTATTAGCTCAGTGACTAGACAACATGTGTACTCTCTCCACCCATCTGGAAAATTAAAGTCAACGTTAAAATTGGAGTGACAGGTGAGATTGTACCAAATTATAGAAGAAAACGCGACAGTTTCGTCCTGATTCATCACTAGAATTCCGCTAGGGAATCCGATTGGTGGACAAATTAAATTACGGTCGCATTATTTTGGTATGATTTTATAATCTTAGCGGCCATATGAGTTACTCCATCCATCGATCTAGATAAGGCTGCGATAATAAGGAGTAACCCTGAGGAGAACCCATCGTCGATTGGGTGGCTAGAGGAGCGGGTGTGCTCCTAGCTCACCAGCTTTCGAGTCTTGGACTCGGCGCTTTGTGCTCAGGTGTTTCTTCTATAAAAATTAAGAGCACGGATGTGAGAGATGTTGTGGACTCAATCTTTCTAATTCATGTTTTGTTCATTGGTAGCTAAATTTTCAACACACAATAAAGGGTTTGAGTTTTGGTACGTGCAGTGCAGCTATAGCGATCATGAGTATAAAGTCCAAACTCTAGCAACTGTGATTTTCTCTGAATTTGGTTCTACCATCATGTAAAATATACATGTGCCTACTACCCATAAATACGAGCAATGCTACATCCAGGGGCTGTTTACGTACGTTTTACAGGGCTAGAACAGTTGGCAACTTTTGATTGGATAATAATATTTCCATTCATCAACAAGATGGTTTGTCAGCTAACTTTTTTAGTTCACGATCGAATATTATGGCTGATCTATTTTGGCATCCCTTTTATTAGTTTACTGATTTCATGAGTTACACCCCCTTATCAAGGTAAAGTTGTGACAACATAGGAGTAACCGGGTGAATCGAGTCAAATTCGACCCAAAAAATCGGCCGTTTCTATGTAATTAATCACTATAGACAATCATTGTAAAATCCAGTCTGATACGCGGGCCCTCCACAATTAACATGTCATGTTATGCATGGCTCTCCTACATGGTTTGCAAACATGTTATCTATAGGGGTCCTAGTGCATAATGGGCACATGCCCACTGTAAAGCAGCAACTATTGGCATGATGGTCTCGCCGCGGCTCTCTACTCCAGAGGGATCTGGCTGGCTTGCAATCTAGCTCACGAACACTTCGCATTCATGCTGAATCGAAGAAGGGGATCGTTTCCTAGATCTAGCCAAGTCAAAAAGTTATGCGGTACATGGAATGTACTCACAAGAAAACCAAATAACAAATAACCCAAGAAATGCATTCACACAAGGAAGCAATGCATTTTACCTCACAAGCAGCTAGGTAGTATATTATAGTTGCAAAGCAAGTTGGAAGATTATGCAAAATAAGTTATTCATGGGATAGCTTAATAGTTAATAGTCGATCAAACTCATGCCAGAGAACATTTAGACTCGGTTTAACTGCACCGTGTAGACATTTTTATTCCCTTCTATTATGTCGAGCTTAACTAGATTACTATGGGAAAATGGTTGTATGTCAAGTGCTCGTTTATTTGCTCACTGCATTTCTACGGGCACTCTACAAAGAACTACCTAAACCGTGTGCCTAGGGGAAACACACGGCAAAGGACCACATAAACCGAGTGCCCATCAAAAAATACTCAGCAAAGCGGGGCCCTCGGTCTTGATCCGCGTTTGCCGAGTGCAGGACCACAAACCCCCGCCATACATGTGACACATACCTACAAACATGTGTTAGGCGGAAGCCTAATGACGGTGCACGTATTTCTGAGTGTTGCTTGTCAGACACTCGGCAAACGGATGACCCGTTAGCACACGACTTTGGTTTTGTTGCGCTACATAATATTTGCCGAGTGCCTTGGCAAAAAAAAATTCATTTGTATTCCTTTGTTCTATTTTATTTTCTTTCTCCCGCCATATTTCTCTCCATATCTTTACTTGTGCCACTCTTTACCACCCTTTCTTTCCCGCCACTATTTTTCCGCCATCTCTTATTTCTACCCTTGCCGCCACTTTCTCCCGCTCAGTGTTCTCCCGGCGCTCTCCTCCCTCCCTTTTTCTTCTGCTGTCACGAGCCTATATATAACATGAGTAAAAGGTGATGTCCTCCCATGGCCTTCATGATCCACCGGTATGCTAGCGGATGTGTGTGTGGAGGTTTCGACTATAGGAAAGGAGAGGGGTAGCACCACGTGGGAGCGAGTGTCACCGCGATGTAAGAGGACATATGGGTTTATGTCATTAAGTGCATCTTCATACATTTAATGCATGAATATAAGTTTGAACTACAAGCACATGAAATAGTGGCAACAAATGCGTAAAAATTACGATAAGAGACATGCTATCATGATATGGCCCCTAGAGGATGTGGGCAGAATATGAACTACGGGTACATGAAATCATGGATAGAAATGCATTAAAATCCTATTTGTGATCTTGAGTCTATGATGTGGCCTTGTCCAAAGAAATAAAAGAGGAGTACTAGACATCGGGTGGCCAAGACTAGGCCACCAATATTATATAAGTTATTGCCATTTTAAATATAATCTTAGAATTCGAATGAACCTAGAAATAACAAGACTTGGCATGGTGTCATGATATGGACCCTAGAGCATGTGGTAAAATTGTAGAAAGCTCCACAAAATTTGCCATGTGGACTCCTTAGAAACGGGATCAGCTACGAGGAGGGATCAACTTTGCATGCAAAGTGTCCTGCTTCCCTGCGTTGAAACTTGTACCACACTAAACATACAATGTTACATCAAACATGTCCAATTTTGGACTTTTGGGTGGTATGTTTGCTATATTTAACCATATAAGTGTATTTCTAGGATTTGAATGCATGGAATTCAAAATCTGAACCGCGGGCATATGAAATCATGGCCAGAAGTGGATCACAAATACTATGTGTGGTATTTAGTCTATGTTTAAGCCTTGTGCAAGATGACAAGAGAAGTCTCATACACTAGGGGGCAAGACTGGGGCACATACATGTATGTTATTGCCATTTCAATTCTCAGAAATTTGAACAAAGCCCAAAAACCCTAAGATTCGGCATGGTGTCGTAGTATGGCCCCTAGAATTTGTGTTAGAAAATTGAGAATGTTTCACAAGAGTTGTCACGTAGGCTGCATAAAAATGGGACAATCTTGAAGGGAGGATCTAGGTTTGCGACCGAAGTGTCAGGCCGCTTCCTCGGTTTGCTTTGAAACTTTTCCTATAGCTAACATACACCATTACATTAAACATGCCAATTTTTGGCTTTGTTTGGGATCCATCGTCTATGTTTAGCCATATAAGTGCATTTTTAGGGTTTGAATGTATGAAATTCAAAATCTTTATTGCGCGCACATGAAATCTTGTCCAGAACTTGGCTGGAAAAGCGTATTTGTGCTCTTTATTTTATGTTTAAGCCATGTGCAAGAGAATAAAAGGATTCCCGTACACCGGGGCCCAAGAGTAGCCACCGACATGTAGGATATTACCATTTTAATTCTGAGAAATACTAATGAAGCCTAAAAATCCGAGACATATCATGGTAAAATATGTCCAATGGAGGTTGTGGGGAAAATGGGAATATTTCAAGCCATAATGCAAACTACTTAGAAACATGGCCATCTTGGAGGAAGGATCTATGTTTCGAGGGGTAATGGGTCATATGTTATATTTAACCATACTAAATGACCCATTGCGCCAATGGTTGTGGTTAGTCCTTCTTTGGCCAACCAGGACACCCCAATAGCCGTGTTGATAGAAAGGACACTATTGGGAAAATAATTATAGGTCGGCTCACATTAGTGGCACTTGAGGGAATAACCATTCACTGCTATTTTGGAAAAGTAGCAGTGAAGGGTAAAAATTGTCGCCGGCAACTGCTATGTGTACAAAAGCGGCGGCCACAAATTAGAGCCCGCCATTTGTTTAGTTTTAATAATTTAACCATAGGATAAAAGCAGAAGTGGCATGCGGCTAATACGTGCCCACCATAGCAATATTTCGCTGAGCCACACCATTTTTTCCAAAATTTTCAAATGTTAGAAGTGGCAGGCATAATGGAGTGCCGGCCACAATATAGTAAGTAAGAAAAATGCTTGAAAAAAACATATTTACTAAATCAGAATAGTCTAAAACTTGAGCATGGGACTTCCGGTGGTGTGTATTAAGTATAGAAACTTTTTGAAGTTGAAATGTGATTGCTTGTATCTGCGTTGCTATTTCCCCGAAGAGGAGAGGATGGTGCAGCACAACAACGGTAAGTATTTCCCTTAGATATGAAACCATGGTTATCAATCTAGTAGGAGAACCAAGCAACACTATGTAAACAACACATGTACATAAATAAAAAATACTTGGAACCCAATGCATAAGAGGGGTTGTCAATCCCTCCTTGGTATTGAGATTGATTAAATTGTATGAGATTGGATAAATATATCTATCAAAAATATAAAATAAAATAAATAAATAAAAAGTGCAGCAAGGTATTTTTTGGGTTTTTGGAATAATAGATCTGAAAACAATAGGATAGGAAACAGACGCGGGGGGGGCGTAGATTTCACTAGTGGCTTCTCTCGAGAAAATAGCATACGGTGGGTAAACAAATTACTATTGGGCAATTGATAGAAGAGCAAATAATTATGACGATATCCAAGGTAATGATCATGTATATAGGCATCACGTCTAAGATTAGTAGACTGAAACGATTCTGCATCTACTACTATTAGTCCACACATCAACCGCTATCCAGCATGCATCTAGTGTATTAAGTTTATGGAGGAACGGAGTAATGCAATAAGAACAATGACATGATGTTGACAAGATCTATTCATGTAGGAATAGACCTCATCTTTTTATCCTTAATGGCAATGATACATGCGTGCCACTTCTCCTTATGTCACTGAGATTAAGCACCGCAAGATCGAACCCATTATAAAGCACCTCTTATCATTGCAAGGCAAATCAATCTAATTGGCCAAGCCAAACCAAAGTTTCAGAGAAGAAATACGAGGCTATAATAATCATGCACATAAGAGATCGAAGGAGACTCAAATAATATTCATAGATAGATCTGATCATTAAATCATAATTCATCGGATCCCAACAAACACACCGCAAAAAGAGTTACATCAAATAGATTTCCAAGAACATCGAGGAGAACATTGTATTGAGAATCAAAAAGAGAGAAGAATCCATCTAGCTACTGCTAGAACATTATATTGAGATCAAAGCTTAAATTGAGAGATAAAATATTTTGAGAGGCATGTTTTTCCCGTCAATGAAAACGACCGAGTAATGCCCAATACTTTCCATGCTAGATACATCATAGGCGGTTCCCAAACATAAAATAAAGTTTATTCCTTTTTCAACCATTCTTTCACAATCCATGGCTAGTTGTATCCACGGGTGCCTTCCATACCAACACTTTCCAAGGAATTTATTGTTTGATAACATAAAGTAAATTTCTTTTTCTTTTGTGACTGGGCATACCTATTACCGCCATACTCTCGTGCAATGACAAGTGAATAAACACTCATCTTGAGAATGACACATCTAGCATGGAAAAATATTGGCCACCCCCTGCCGCTTCATGAGCGGTACGGGCAAACAAAAAGGAAATCCATTTTGAAATTAGAGTTGGCACATACCAATTTACTTGGAACGACACGGAAATACCGCATATAGGTAGGTATTGTGGACTCATAACTTGGTTTAAGGATTTTGGATGCACAAGTAGTATTCCTACTTAGTACAAGGAAAGGCTAGCAAATAAATTGAGAAGTAACCAACAAAAAAACATAAATTCTCATAAACGAGCGTTAAGCATAACTAACACCGAATAACGCACCACAAGTAGGATGTAATTTCATTGCATAACTATTGACTTTCGTACTTGCATAGGGAACTGATAACCCACAAGTATAGGGGATCGCAAAAGTTTTTGAGGGTAGAGTATTCAACCCAAATTTATTGATTCGACACAAGGGGAGCCAAAGAATATTCTCAAGTATTAGCAGCTGAGTTGTCAATTCAACCACACCGGAAAGACTTAATATCTGCAGGAAAGTATTTAGTAGCAAAGTAGTATGGAAGTAACGGTAACAGTGGCAAAAGTAACACTAGCAGTTTGCAGTAATCGATTACAGTGGCAACAGAAAAGTAACATAACAAAGATCAATATGTGAAAAGCTCGTAGGCAATGGATCAATGATGGATAATTATGTCGGATGCAATTCATCATGCAACAGTTATAACATAGGGTGACACAGAACTAGCTCCATCAATGTAATGTAGGCTAGTATTCCGAATATAGTCATACGTGCTTATGGAAAGAACTTGCATGACATCTTTTGTCCTACCCTCCCGTGGCAGCGGGGTCCTATTGGAAACTAAGGGATATTAAGGACTCCTTTTAATAGAGTACCGGACCAAAGGATTAGCACTTAGTGAATACATGAACTACTCAAACTACGGTCATCACCGGGAGTGGTCCCGATTATTGTCACTTCAGGGTTGCCGGATCATAACACATAGTAGATGACTATTGACTTGCAAGATAGGATCAAGAACTCACATATATTCATGAAAACATAATAGGTTCAGATCTGAAATCATGGCACTCGGGCCCTAATGACAAGCATTAAGCATGGCAACATCATAGCAACATCAATCTTAGAATTTAATGGATACTAGGGATCAAACCCTAACAAAACTAACTCTATTACATGGTAAATCTCATCCAACCCATCACCGTCCAGCAAGCCTATGATGGAATTACTCACACACGCCGGTGAGTGATAACACACAAGTGTAGGGGATCGCAACAGCTTTCGAGGGTAAAGTATTCAACCCAAATTTATTGATTCGACACAAGGGGAGCCAGAGGATATTCTTGAGTATTAGCAGTTGAGTTGGCAATTCAACCACACCTGGATAACTTAGTATCTGCAGCAAAGTATTTAGTAGAAAAAGTGGTATGATAATAAAGGTAACGATAGCAAAAGTAATATTTTGGGGTTTTGTAGTAGTTGTAACAATAGCAGCGGAAAAGTAAATAAGCGAACAATATGTGAAAAGCTCGTAGGCAATGGATCAGTGATGGATAATTATGCCGGATGCGATTCCTCATGTAATAGCTATAACATAGGGTGACATCGAACTAGCTCCAGTTCATCAATGTAATGTAGGCATGTATTCCGTAAATAGTCATACGTGCTTATGGAAAAGAACTTGCATGACATCTTTTGTCCTACCCTCCCGTGGCAGCGGGGTCCTAGCGGAAACTAAGGGATATTAAGGCCTCCTTTTAATAGAGAACCGGAACAAAGCATTAGCACATAGTGAATACATGAACTCCTCAAACTATGGTCATCACCGAGAAGTATCCCAATTATTGTCACTTCGGGGTTGTCGGATCATAACACATAATAGGTGACTATAGAGTTGCAAGATAGGATCAAGAACACACATATATTCATGAAAACATAATAGGTACAGATCTGAAATCATGGCACTCGGGCCCTACTGACAAGCATTAAGCATAGCAAAGTCATAGCAACATCAATCTCAGAACATAGTGGATACTAGGGATTAAACCCTAACAAAACTAACTTGATTACATGATAAATCTCATCCAACCCATCACCGTCCAGCAAGCCTACGATGGAATTACTCACGCACAGCGGTGAGCATCATGAAATTGGTGGTGGAGAATGGTCGATGATGACGCCGGCGACGAATCCCCCTCTCCGGAGCCCCGAACGGACTCCAGATCAGCCATCCCGAGAGAGATTAGGGCTTGACGGTGGCTCCGTGTCGTAAAACGCGATGAAACTTTCTCTCTGATTTTTTTCTCCCCGAACGTGAATATATGGAGTTTGAGTTGAGGTCAGTGGAGGTCCAGGGGGCCCACGAGATAGGGGGGCGTGCCCAAGGCGAGGGGGCGTGCCCCCTGTCTCGTGGACAGGGTGTGGGCCCCCTGGTGTATTTCTTTCGCCCAATAATTCTTATTAATTCCAAAAAGTGCCTCCGTGGATTTTTAGGACATTCCGAGAACTTTTCTTTTCTACACATAAAACAACATCATGGTAGTTCTGCTGAAAACAGCGCTCAGTCCGGGTTAGTTTCATTCAAATCATGCAAGTTAGAGTCCAAAACAAGGGCAAAAGTGTTTTGAAAAGTAGATACATTGGAGACGTATCAACTCCCCCAAGCTTAAACCTTTGCTTGTCCTCAAGCAATTCAGTTGATAAACTGAAAGTGATAAAGAAAAACTTTTACAAACTCTGTTTGCTCTTGTTGTTGAAACATGAAAAGCCAGCATTCAAGTTTCAGCAAATATTATGAACTAACCATACTCACAATAACACTTAGGTCTCACAATTACTCATATCAATAGCATAATCAGCTAGCGAGCCATAATAATAAAACTCGGATGACAACACTTTCTCAAAATAATCATAACATGATATAACAAAATGGTATCTCGCTAGCCCTTTCTGAGACCGCAAAACATAAATGCAGAGCACCTTTAAAGATCAAGGACTGACTAAACATTGTAATTCATGGTAAAAGAGATCCAGTCAAGTCATACCCAATATAAACCAATAGTAATGAATGCAAATGACAGTGTGCTCTCCAGCGGGTGCTTTTAATAAGAAGGGTGATGACTCAACATAAAAGTAAATAGATAGGCCCTTCGCAGAGGGAAGCAGGGATTTGTAGAGGTGCCAGAGCTCGATTTTAAAATAGAGATTGAATAACATTTTGAGCGGCATACTTTTGCTGTCAACGCAACAACTATGAGATGGTTGTATCTTCCATACTACATGCATTATAGGCAGTTCCCAAACAGAATGGTAAAGGTTTATACTCCCCCAACCACCAACAAGCATCAATCCATGGCTTGCTCGAAACAACGAGTGCCTCCAACTAACAACAGCCCTGGGGGAGTTTTGTTTAATTATTTTGATTTGCTTTGATCTTTTTGGATCATGGGACTGGGCATCCCGGTTACCGGCCCTTTCTCGTGAATGAGGAGCGGAGTCCACTCCTCTTGAGAATAACCCACCTAGCATAGAAGATATAGGCAGCCCTAGTTGTAACATGAGCTGCTCGAGCATACAAAACAGAATTTCATTTGAAGGTTTGGAGTTTGGCACATACAAATTTACTTGGAACGGCAGGTAAATACCGCATATAGGAAGGTATAGTGGACTCATATGGAACAACTTTGGGGTTTAAGGAGTTTGGATGCACAAGCAGTATTCCCGCTTAGTACAGGTGAAGGCTAGCAAAAGACTGGGAAGCGACCAACTGAGAGAGCGACAACAGTCATAAACATGCATTAAAATTAATTCACACCGAATACAAGCATGAGTAGGATATAATCCACCATGAACATAAATATCATGAAGGCTATGTTGATTTGTTCAACTACATGCGTGAACATGTGCCAAGTCGAGTCACTCAATTCATTCAAAGGAGGATACCATCCCATCATACCACATCATAATCATTCTAATAGCATGTTGGCACGCAAGGTAAACCATTATAACTCATAGCTAATCAAGCATGGCACAAGCAACTATAATCTCTAAATGTCATTGCAAATATGTTTACTTCATAATAAGCTGACTCAGAAACGATGAACTCATCATATTTACAAAAACAAGAGAGGCCGAGTTCATACCAGCTTTTCTCATCTCAATAAGTCCATATATCGTCATTATTGCCTTTCACTTGCACGACCGAACAATAAGAGTGCACGTGCATTGGACTAAGCTGGAATCTGCAAGCATTCAACTCAAGAGAGAAGACAAGTAATATGGGCTCTAAGTTAAATAAACAATCATGCATATGAGAGCCACTAAACATTTTCAATATGGTCTTCTCGACCCCCAAAGGAAAGAAAAGAAAAGAAAACTATTTACACGAGAAAGCTCCCAACAAGTAAGAAGAAGAACTAGAAATCTTTTTGGGTTTTCATTTTAATTTCTACTACAAGCATGGAAATTAAACTAACTAATTTTTTTTTGGTTTTTCTTAAGGTTTATCAAACACGCAAGAAGAAAGCTAGAAAAAGAAATTTAAACTAGCATGGATAATACAATGAAAGAGTATGAGCACCGACGACTAGTGTGTGAACGTGAATGTAAAGTCGGTGAGAAATACGTACTCCCCCAAGATTAGGCTTTTGGCCTAAATTGGTCTAGTACCAAGGACCGCCTGGCTGATATCCGTAAGTGAAACTGGGGTTGTACTAAGATGCAGCGGCAACCGCCTCCTGAGCTGCGGCGTGTTGGCGAGCTGCCTCCGCTCTCCTTTCGTGTTCAGCTGCTTCCTCCCTGGTGACAACATATCTTATTTTGGCCTGATAATCAAAAAGGTAGGAAGTAGGAAGAGTAACATGGACGATGTTGCGTCTGTCATAGATTAGTCGATATTGGAGGAATTGTTCATTCTTCCCAAGAAATTGATGATTGACCATAGCGTCAGAATCCAAATAAATAGGAGGAAATATCATATCTCCCTCTCGTGGGGCTATACCAAGATAGTTAGCCACACGGGTTGCATAAATTCCTCCAAATAAATTTCCCTTTCTATTATTATTCTACAACCTATGTGCAACTATTGCCCCCAAGTTATAACCTTTATAATCTGACACAACACTCTTGAGGACACAAAGATCAGGGACACACATGTGACATGCTTCGTCTTTACTGTTAATGCATCTACCAATAAAGAGAGCAAAATAATGTATAGCAGGAAAATGAATGCTCCCTATGGTAGCTTGTGCTATGTCCCTAGATTCTCGCATAGTAATACTAGCAAGAAAATCTCTAAATTCAGATTTGTGAGGATCATTAATATTAACCCACTGCGGGAGTTTGCAAGCAGTTGTAAAATACTCTAAGTCCATGGTATAAGATGTATCATAAATATCAAATATGACACTAGGAGAATTACGCGCACAGTTATATTTAAACCTCCCCACAAAGGAATCAGTCAATTGATAGTACTGAGGACACTTATCTTGTAAGAAGTCCTCCAACTCAGCATTACGCACATACACGTCAAATTCCTCCTCGAAGCCTGCTTCAACCATAAAATCATTGGATGGCCACTCACAAGCTCGTACATCCGCGTCCCTCGGCAATTCAACATCTTGCTCACGTATAGCAATCATGGGCCCTTTCTTCACTGAGGAACCACCTTGGTACATCCTCCTAGACATAATTCTTTTTCTTAAAAATTTCTTAAATTTTACTAACTTCAAAATAAAAGTGAATAAAACTAAACAAGATTGGTAGCAACTACTCCTACAAGTGCCTAGAGCCTATATCATGCATCAGAATTGCTTGGGACCTCACAAATTTAACATGCAAGCTCAATAACATGGTCACCTATGTAGCAAAAATTTGCAATGAATAAAGCACTAGAACAAAAACTAATTGGACCAATGGAGGAGTCACATACCAAGCAGCAATCTCCCAAAGCAGTTTTGTGAATGGAGCTTTGAGCAAGGAGATCAAAAATCGCAGCAAAATGAGCTAGAACTCGTGCTTGAGCTGGATGGGGATTTTTTTGGGGTAGAAGATGAAGTGTGTGGGTACTGGCATAAGTGGAGGGGGGCCACTAGGGGCCCACGAGACAGGGGGCGCGCCCGGGTGGGGTGGGCGCGCCCTCCACTCTCGTGGCCAGGTGCTTGCCCCTCCTGTAGTGTTTTCAGTGCCTAAAATCCTCAAATATTCCATAAAAAATCATACTAAATTTGCAGGGCATTTGGAGCACTTTTATTTTCGAGATATTTTTTAATGCACGGATAATTCAGAAAATAGATGGATAATACTATTTTTGCTTTATTTATTCTAAATAACAGAAAGTAAAAAGAGGGTACAGAAGGTTGTGCCTTCTAGTTTCATCCATCTCATGATCATCAAAATGAATCCACTAACAAGGTTGATCAAGTCTTGTTAACAAACTCATTACGAATAACACTACGTTACCTCAACAGGGATATGAAAATCCCCAACAATAAGAATATCATACTTTTTCTTGACAGTAGGGAGAGAAAATTCAAAAGCTCCAATAATAATAGTTGGAACTTTTCCAATAGAATTGATGCTATGAACTTGAGATTGTTTCCTTGGAAAATGTACCGTATGCTCATTACCATTAACATGAAAAGTGACATTGCCTTTGTTGCAATCAATAACAGCCCCTGCAGTATTCAAAAAAGGTCTACCAAGGATAATAGACATACTATCGTCCTCGGGAATATCAAGAATAACAAAGTCCGTTAAGATAGTGACATTTGCAACCACAACAGGCACATCCTCACAAATACCGACAGGTATAGCAGTTGATTTATCAGCCATTTGCAAAGATATTTCAGTAGGTGTCAACTTATTCAATTCAAGTCTACGATATAAAGAGAGAGGCATAACACTAACACCGGCTCCAAGATCACATAAAGCAGTTCTAACATAATTTCTTTTAATGGAGCATGGTATAGTTGGTACACCCGGATCTCCAAGTTTCTTTGGTATTCCACCCTTAAAAGTGTAATTAGCAAGCATGGTGGAAATTTCAGCTTCGGTATCTTTCTTTTATTTGTATGATATCCTTCATATACTTAGCATAAGGGTTTACTTTGAGCATATCAGTTAAGCGCATACGTAAGAAAATAGGTCTAATCATTTCAGCAAAGCGCTCAAAATCCTCATCATCCTTTGTCTTGGATGGTTTAGGAGGAAAGGGCATGGGTTTCTGAACCCATGGTTCTCTTTCTCTACCGTGCTTCCTAGCAACAAAATCTCTCTTATCATAACGTTGATTCTTTGATTGTGGGTTATCAAGATCAACAGCAGGTTCAATCTCTACTTTGTTGTTTTTGCTAGGTTGAGCATCAACATGAACATTATCATTAACATTATCACTAGGTTCATGTTCATCACCTGATTGAGTTTCAGCATCAGAAATAGAAATATCATTGGGATTCTCAGGTGTGTCTACAGTAGGTTCACTATAAGCATGCAAAGTCCTATCGTTTTTCTTTTTCTTCTTTTTAGAAGAACTAGGTGCCTCTAAATTGTTTCTGTGAGAATCTTCCTCGATTCTCTTAGGGTGGCCTTCAGGATACAAAGGTTCCTGAGTCATTCTACCAGTTCTAGTAGCCACTCTAACAAGAAAGTCATTTTTATTATTTAATTCATCAAGCAAATCATTTTGAGCTTTATGTACTTGCTCAGCTTGAGTAGCAACCATAGAAGCATATTTGCTAATGAGTTTGAGTTCACCTTTAAGTCTAGCCATATTATCGCTTACGCGTCCTATCTCGAAAGCAATATTCTTTAACTCTCTACCAACATAAGCATTAAAACCTTCTTGTCTATCCATAAAGTCATCAAATTCATCTAAGCATGGGCTATGAAATTTAGTAGAGGGGATTTCAACTTTATCATATCTATAGAGAGAATTTACCTTTACTACCTGTGTCGGGTTATGAAGACAATGTGGTTCTTCAACAGGCGGTATATTAACACCATGTATTTCTTCACTAGGAGGTAAATTCTTAACATCTTCAGCTTTAATACCTTTTTCTTTCATTGATTTCTTTGCCTCTTGCATATCTTCAGGACAGAGAAATAAAACACCTCTCTTCTTCGGAGTGGGTTTAGGATTAGGCTCAGGAGTTGGCTCAATTAGTTCAGGAATTGCTTCGGGAATTGGCTCGGGAAGAGTCCAATTATTTTCATTAGTCAACATATTATTCAATAGTAATTCAGCTTCGTCGACTATTCTTTCCCTGAAAACACAACCAGCACAACTATCCAAGTAGTCCTTGGAAGCATCGGTTAGTCCATTATAAAAGATATCAAGTATTTCATTTTTCTTGAGAGGATGATCAGGCAAAGCATTAAGTAACCGGAGAAGCCTCCCCCAAGCTTGTGGGAGACTCTCTTCTTTGATTTGCACAAAATTATATATTTCCCGCAAGGCAGCTTGTTTCTTATGAGCAGGGAAATATTTAGCAGAGAAGTAATAAATCATATCCTGGGGACTACACACACAACCAGGAGCAAGAGAATTATACCAAGTCTTAGCATCACCCTTTAACGAGAACGGAAATATCTTAAGGATATAAAAATAGCGAGACTTCTCATCATGAGTAAACAGGGTAGCTATATCATTCAACTTGGTAAGATGTGCCACAACAGTTTCAGATTCAAGGCCATAAAAAGGATCAGATTCAACTAAAGTAATAATCTCAGGATCAATAGAGAATTCATAATCCTTATCAGTAACACAGATAGGTGAAGTAGCAAAAGCAGGGTCAGGTTTCATTCTAGCATTAAGAGACTCCTGCTTCCATTTAGCTAATAATTTCTTAAGATCATATCTATCATTGCAAGCAAAGATAGCTCTAGCAGCTTCTTCATTCATAACATAACCCTCAGGAACAACAGGCAATTCATAATCATTGGGAGAACTTTCATCATCACTACCATAAATAATAGCATCTTCAATAATTTCATTCCCCCTAACTCTAGCAAGTTGTTCATCAAGAAATTCACCCAATGGCAAAGTAGTATCACGCACAGAAGTAGTTTCATCATGCATAGCAGAAGTGGCATCATCAATAACATGCGACATATCGGAATTCATAGTAGTAGCAGGTTTAGATGTCGCAAGTTTACTAATAATGGAAGGAGAATCTAGTGCAGAGCTAGATGGCAGTTCCTTACCTCCCCTCGTAGTTGAGGGCAAAATCTTGGTTCTGTCGTCTTTCAAGTTCTTCATAGTGATCAACAGATATAAATCCCAAGTGACTCGGAGAATAGAGCTATGCTCCCCGGCAATGGCGCAAGAAATTAGTCTTGATAGCCCACAAGTGTAGGGGATCGCAATAGCTTTCGAGGATAAAGTGTTCAACCCAAATTTATTGATTCGACACAAGGGGAGCCAAAGAATACTCTTGAGTATTAGCAGTTGAGTTGTCAATTCAACCACACCTGGATAACTTAGTATCTGCAGCAAAGTATTTAGTAGCAAAAGTGGTATGATAATAAAGGTAACGATAGCAAAAGTAATGTTTTTTGGTTTTGTAGTAGTTGTAACAATAGCAGCGTAAAAGTAAATAAGCAAAGAATAATATGTGAAAAGCTCATAGGCAATGGATCAGTGATGGATAATTATGCTGGATGCGATTCCTCGTGTAATAGCTATAACATAGGGTGACACAGAACTAGCTCCAGTTCATCAATGTAATGTAGGCATGTATTCCGTAAATAGTCATACGTGCTTATGGAAAAGAACTTGCATGACATCAAGTGGATGACCTAAGGTTTATCAATCCGTGGGAGGCGTAGGATAAAGATGGTCTATCTGAAACAACCCTGCAACCAAATAACAAAGAGTCTCTTGTGTCCCCAACACACCCAATACAATGGTAAATTGTATAGGTGCACTAGTTCGGCGAAGAGATAGTGATACAAGTGCAATATGGATGGTAGATATATGTTTTTGTAATCTGAAAATATAAAAATAGAAAGGTAACTAATGATAAAAGTGAGCATAAACGGTATTGCAATGCTAGGAAACAAGGCATAGGGTTCATACTTTCACTAGTGCAAGTTCTCTCAACAATAATAACGTAATTGGATCATATAGCTATCCCTCAACATGTAACAAAGACTCACCCCAAAGCCACTAATAGAGGAGAACAAACGAAGAGATTATGGTAGGGTAAGAAACCACCTCAAAGTTATCCTTTCTGTTCTATCTATTCAAGAGTCCGTAGTAAAATAACACGAAGATATTCTTTCCGTTCAATCTATCATAGAGTTCATGCTAGAATAACACCTTAAGACACAAATCAACCAAAACCCTAATGTCACCTAGATACTCCATTGTCACCTCAAGTATCCGTGGGCATGATTATACGATATGCATCACACAGTCTCAGATTCATCTATTCAACCAACACAAAGTACTTCAAAGAGTGCCCAAAAGTTTCTACCAGAAAGTCAAGACGAGAACATGTGCCAACCCCTATGCATAGGTTCATGGGCGGAACCCGCAAGTTGATCACCAAAACATACATCAAGTGGATCATGTGATATCCCATTGTCACCACAGATAAGCACGGCAAGACATACATCAAGTGTTCTCAAATCCTTAGAGACTCAATCCGACAAGATAACTTCAAAGGGAAAACTCAATTCATCACAAGAGAGTAGAGGGGGAGAAACATCATAAGGTCCAACTATAATAGCAAAGCTCGAGATACATCAAGATCATGCCATAGAGAGAACACGATAGAGAGAGAGAGAGAGAGATCAAACACATAGCTGCTGGTTGATGTCTACTACACAACCTTCTTCTTGTAGACATTGTTGGGCCTGCAAGTGCACAGGTTTGGAGGACAGTAGCAAATTTCCCTCAAGTGGATGACCTAAGGTTTATCAATCCGTAGGAGGCGTAGGATGAAGATGGTCTCTCTCAAGCAACCCTGCAACCAAATAACAAAAAATCTCTTGTGTCCCCAACACACCCAATACAATGGTAAATTGTATAGGTGCACTAGTTCGGCGAAGAGATGAAGATACAAGTGCAAAATAAATAGTAGATATGGGTTTTTGTAATCTGAAATAATAAAAACAGCAAGGTAACGAGCGATAAAAGTGAGCATAAACGGTATTGCAATGGTAGGAAACCAGGCCTAGGGTTCATACTTTCACTAGTGTAAGTTCTCTCAACAATAATAACATAGATAGAACATATGACAAGCCCTCAACATCCGACAAAGAGTCACTCCAAAGCCACTAATAGCGGAGAACAAACGTAGAGATTATGGTCGGGTACGAAACCACCACAAAGCTATTCTTTCGGATCGATCTATAAAAGAGTTTGTACTAGAATAACAACTTAAGACACAAATCAACCAAAACCCTAATGTCACCTAGATACTCCATTGTCACCTCAAGTATCCGTGGGCATGATTATACGATATGCATTACACAATCTCAGATTCATCCAGCCAACATAAAAGTACTTCAAAGAGTGCCCCAAAGCTACTACCGGAGAGTCAAGAACGTGTGCCAACCCCTATGCATAGGTTCCCAAGTGTCACGAAACCCGCAAGTTGATCACCAAAACATACATCAAGTGGATCAATAGAATAACCCATTGTCACCACGGTTATCCCACGCAAGACATACATCAAGTGTTCATAAAAAGACTCAATCCGATAAGATAACTTCAAAAGGGGAAACTCAATTCATCACAAGAGAATAGAGGGGGAGAAACATCATAAGATCCAACTACAATAGCAAAGCTCAGGATACATCAAGATCGTGACATAGAAGAACACGAGAGAGAACACAAGAGAGAGAGAGATCAAACACATAGCTACTAGTACATACCCTCAGCCCCGAGGGTGAACTACTCCCTCCTCGTCATGGATAGCGCCGGGATGATGAAGATGGCCTCCGGTGATGGGATCCCCCTCCGGCAGGGTGCCGGAACAGGGTCCCGATTGGTTTTTGGTGGCTACAGAGGCTTGCGGTGGCGGAACTCCTGATCTATTTTCTGTTCTGGAAGTTTTAGGGTAAGTAGGTATATATGGGTGCAGGGGGTACGTCGGTGGACCTCCGGGTGGCTCACAAGGTAGGGGGCGCGCCCAGGGGGGAGGGCGCGCCCCCCACCCTCGTGGGCAGCCCGGGACTCCCCTGGTGTGCACTCCAAGCCCATCAGGTTGGTTTCCTTCCAAAATTAACTTCTCCAGTTGATTTCGTTCCGTTTTGACTCCGTCTGATATTCCTTTTCCTCGAAACACTGAAATAGGCATAAAACAGCAAATCTAGGCTGGGCCTCCGGTTAATAGGTTAGTCCCAAAAATAATATAAAAGTGGATAATAAAGCCCAATATTGCCTAAAACAGTAGATAAAAGTAGCATGGAGCAATCAAAAATTATAGATACGTTGGAGATGTATCAAGCATCCCCAAGCTTAATTCCTGCTCGTCCTTGAGTAGGTAAATGATAAAAAAGAATTTTTGATGTGGAGTGATACTTTGGCATAATTTCAATGTAAATCTTCTTAATTGTGATATGAATATTCAGATCCGAAAGATTCAAGACAAAACTTCATATTGACACAAAAATAATAATACTTCAAGCATACTAATCAAAGAAATCATGTCTTCTCAAAATAACATGGCAAAAGAAAGTTCATCCCTAGAAAATCATATAGTTAGGCTATGCTTCATTTTCGTCACACAAAGATGTTCCCAACTTCTATACCCCCGATGACAAGCCAAGAAATTGTTTCATACTTAAATAATCTCAAACTTTTTCAACCTTCACGCAATACATGAGCGTGAGCCATGGATATAGCACTATGGGTGGAATAGAATATGATGATGGGGATTGTGTGGAGAAGACAAAAAAGGAGAAAGTCTCACGTTGACGAGGCTTAATCAACGGGCTATGGAGATGCCCATCAATTGATATCAACATGAGGAGTAGGGATTGCCATGCAATGGATGCACTAGAGCTATGAATGCTCAACAAAAGAAAACTAGTGGGTGTGCATCCAACTTGCTTGCTCATGAAGACCTAGGGCATTTGAGGAAGCCATCATAGGAATATACAAGCCAAGTTCTATAATGAAAGATTCCCACTAGTATAAAAGACAACTTATGAGACTCACTACATGAAGAACAAGGTGCTACTTTGAAGCACAATATATGAGACTCACTACATGAAGAAAGGTGCTACTTTGAAGCACAATTGTGGAAAAAGAGATAGTAGCATTGCCCTTTTTTCTTTTTTTCTTTTTTTGGGCCTTTCTTTTTGCTTTTCTTTTTTGGCCTCTTTTGGCATGCTCTAATAATAGATTACAACTCGAAACTTAGAACAAGATATGACTCTATATGAATGCCTCCGGCAGTGTACCGGGATGGTGCAATGAATCAAGTGACATGTATGAAAATAATGCATGGTGGCCTTGCCACAAATACGATGTCAACTACATGATCATGCGATGGCAATATGACAAAAGTAATGTATGTCATGATGATGATGAACGGAACGGTGGAAAGTTGCATGGCAATATATCTCGG
This sequence comes from Triticum aestivum, assembly GCF_018294505.1. NCBI lineage: Eukaryota > Viridiplantae > Streptophyta > Magnoliopsida > Poales > Poaceae > Triticum > Triticum aestivum. Next base: position 492,658,637 of record NC_057798.1, read on the forward strand.
AATGGCTATGTAAATGCCATAATAGGTAGGTATTGTGGCTGTTTTGAGGAAGATATAAGGAGGTTTATGTGTGATAGAGCGTATCGTATCACGGGGTTTGGATGCACCGGCGAAGTTTGCACCAACTCTCAAGGTGAGAAAGGGCAATGCACGGTACCGAAGAGGCTAGCAATGGCGGAAAGGTAAGAGTGTGTATAATCCATGGACTCATAGTCAAAAGAACTCATATACTTATTGCAAAAATTTAGAAGTCATAAGAAATCAAGTACTACGCGCATGCTCCTAGGGGGATAGAATGGTAGGAAAAGACCATCGCTCGTCCCTGACCGCCACTCATAAGGATACACAAGCCAGGTACACTTCATGTTTCAAATTTGTTACACAACTTTAACCATACGTGCATGCTACAGGACTTGCAAACTTCAACACAAGTATTTCTCAAATTCACAATCACCCAACTAGCAAGACTTCGATATTATCACCTCCATATCTCAAAACAATTATCAAGCATCAAACTTATCTTAGTATTCAACACACTCATAAGAAAGTTTCACATATCTTGAACAGCAAGTATATTAACATTAAGCAAATTACCATGCTAATAACGACTCTCAAAATAATCTAAGTGAAGCATGAGAGATCAATAGTTTCTTCAAAACAAATCCACCACCGTGCTCTATAAGATATAAGTGAAGCACTATGAGCAATAACAAAAACTACTCCCAAAGATATAAGTGAAGATCAATGAGTAGCTAAATAATTATGCAACTAAACGAAGGCTCTCTCTCAATTAAGCATTTCAGATCTTGATACTTTATTCAAACAACAAGCAAAGCTAAAGAAAACTACATTGCAAGGATATCACAACTCATGTGAAGAAGCAAAAACTTAGGCTCAACCGATACTAACCGATAGTTGTTGAAGAAGAAAGGTGGGATGCCTACCGGGGCATCCCCAAGCTTAGATGCTTGAGACTTCTTGAAATATTATCTTGGGGTGCCCTGGGCATCCCCAAGCTTGAACTTTTGTGTCTCCTTAATTCCTCTCATATCATGGTTTCTCTTTTTATCAAAAGCTTCATTCACAACAAACTCAACAAGAACTCGTGAGATAGGTTATCTTTCTTCCCTATTTGGTGTGTCCTTGCAAGCCCAATGCACTCCACAAAAATTGACATGCTTATAGGAGGCATTTTCATCATAACTAGTGCAATCATCATTAGCATCATGGATATTCAAAGAATTCGTACTAACAACATTGCAATCATGCTCATCATTCAAAGATTTAGTGCCAAACATTTTAGAGATTTCTTCTTCTAGCACTTGAGCACAATTATCCTTTCCATCATACTCACGAAAGATATTAAAAAGGTGAAACGTATGAGACAAACTCAACTCCATTTTTTTTGTAATTTTCTTTTATAAACTAGACTAGTGCTAAAACAAGAAACAAAAAGATTCGATTGCAAGATCTAAAGATATACCTTCACTTACCTAGCCTCCCCGGCAACGGCGCCAGAAAAGAGCTTGATGTCTACTACACAACCTTCTTCTTGTAGACGTTGTTGGGCCTGCAAGTGCACAGGTTTGTAGGACAGTAGCAAATTTCCCTCAAGTGGATGACCTAAGGTTTATCAATCCGTAGGAGGCGTAGGATGAAGATGGTCTCTCTCAAGCAACCCTGCAACCAAATAACAAAAAGTCTCTTGTGTCCCCAACACACCCAATACAATGGTAAATTGTATAGGTGCGCTAGTTCGGCGAAGAGACGAAGATACAAGTGCAAAATAGATAGTAGATATGGGTTTTTGTAATCTGAAATAATAAAAACAGCAAGGTAACGAGCGATAAAAGTGAGCGTAAACGGTATTGCAATGGTAGGAAACAAGGCCTAGGGTTCATACTTTCACTAGTGTAAGTTCTCTCAACAATAATAACATAGATAGATGTAGGACCTTGAAGTATGTCTACAGGGGGGGTGATTAGACTACTTGACCAATTAAAAACTTAACCTTTTCCCAATTTTAGAGTTTGGCAGATTTTAGCTATCTTAGGACAAGTCAAGCAATCATCACACAAATCAAGCAAGCATGCAAAGAGTATATGGGCAGCGGAAATTAAAGCATGCAACTTGCAAGAAAGTAAAGGGAAGGGTTTGGAGGATTCAAACGCAAATGGAGACACGGATGTTTTTGGCGTGGTTCCGATAGGTGGTGCTATCGTACATCCACGTTGATGGAGACTTCAACCCACGAAGGGTAACGGTTGCGCGAGTCCACGGAGGGCTCCACCCACGAAGGGTCCACGAAGAAGCAACCTTGTCTATCCCACCATGGCCGTCGCCCACGAAGGACTTGCCTCACTAGCGGTAGATCTTCACGAAGTAGGCGATCTCCTTGCCCTTACAAACTCCTTGGTTCAACTCCACAATCTTGTCGGAGGCTCCCAAGTGACACCTAGCCAATCTAGGAGACACCACTCTCCAAGAAGTAACAAATGGTGCGTTGATGATGAACTCCTTGCTCTTGTGCTTCAAATGATAGTCTCCCCAACACTCAACTCTCTCTCATAGGATTTGGATCTGGTGGAAAGAGGATTTGAGTGGAAAGCAACTTGGGAAGGCTAGAGATCAAGATTCATATGGTAGGAATGGAATATCTTGGCCTCAACACATGAGTAGGTGGTTCTCTCTCAGAAATGGTAAGTTGGAAGTGTAGGTTTAGTCTGATGGCTCTCTCCACGAATGAAGAGGAGGTGGAGGGGTATATATAGCCTCCACACAAAATCTAACCGTTACACACAATTTACCAAACTCGGTGGGACCGATTCAACAGACTCGGTCGGACCGATTTAGTAAACCTAGTGACCGTTAGTGATTTTCGGTGGGACTGAGAAGCAACTCGGTGAGACCGATTCGGTTAGGGTTAGGGCATAACGTAATCTCGGTAAGACCGATTACACAAACTCGGTGAGACCGATTTTGGTAATAAGCTTTCCAGAGAGTTGGTCAGGTAAACTCGGTGGGACCGATTTGCTCTTTTCGGTGAGACCGAAATGTTACAAAAGGGAAACAGAGAGTTTACATTGCAATCTCGGTGGGACCGATCGCTCACTTCGGTTAGACCGAAACGTTACAAAGGGAAACAGAGAGATTACAATCCCATCTCGGTGAGACCGAGATCCCTATCGGTAGAACCGATTTGCCTAGGGTTTGTGGCAGTGGCTATGACTTTTGAAATCGGTGGCGCCGGATAGGAAGAATCAGTGTGACCGATTTTGGCTTAGGGTTTAGGTCATTTGTGGATGTGAGAAAGTAGCTGAGGGTTTTGGAGCATATCACTAAGCACATGAAGCAAGAGGCTCATTAAGCAACACATCATCCCTCCTTGATAGTATTGGCTTTTCCTATAGACTCAATGTGATCTTGGACCACTAAAATGTAAAATGAAGAGTCTTGAGCTTTTGAGCTTGAGCCAATCCTTTGTCCTTAGTATTTTGAGGGATCCACTTTCATCATCCATGCCATGCCATTCATTGAGCTTTCCTGAAATAATAGTCTTGGAATAACATTAGCTCAATGAGCTATATGTTGTTATGAATTACCAAAACCACCTAGGGATAGTTGCACTTTCAATCTCCCCCTTTTTGGTAATTGATGACAACATATAGATCAAAGCTTCGACAAATGATAATAAGATTGAAAAACAGGGTTGCTTTGAGAAGTATGTGATAAGCAAGAGCTCCCCCTAAATTTATGCATAGTTTAAGATTTGCTTTGGACTGCAAATGCACAAGGAGTTAGGCTCATGGGTTACTCTTCCATGTCACATACATCTTGGTGGAGCGCTCAAAATGATAAAGATTGAATACATGCACTCATCACCAAGCAAGGTGAATGATCACATAGGATAGATAAGATAATATCATCAAACATGCATAAGTGTAGCTTATGATCAAACACATGATCATCAATGTCTCACAAGAATAGCATACTATCTCAAGCAATCAAAAGCAAACAAGTTTGAACCACCAAATCAAGAGAGAACAAAAGCAACACTCTCTCTCACGAAGCCTATGATCTATACATTTTTCTCCCCCTTTGGCAACAAGTTACCAAAAAGTTCATAGAAAATGCATAGTGCTAGATCGTCTCTCAGGCTTGATCTTCAGGTGGTGGTGTAGAGATGGCTCCTTGGACGAAGGCTTCAGTTGATGTAGAGGGAGCTGGAGGAGTTGGTGCTGGAGCTGGTTGCACTGGAGCTGTAGGAGCTGTAGCTGGTGCAGATGGTGTGGCTCTGGTGTCTGGCACGGGCACTGCAGCTGACCTCTGAGCTCTAGGCACTCTTGCAAAGACATTTGTGGTAGTCTTGCCCTTCCTCTCCTGCATGTCATCCTAGAGCTGCTCCACAATTGACTGAATCTCAGTAACTTTGACATCTATTCCAAGCTCTCCTGATTTTGAGTGAGGGTGGCCAATCCCTTCTCAATCCTCGGAGATGATGCTATCAAGTAACCAAGCTGCTCCTGCTTGTTCTTCAAGAAATACTCAGATGCCTCCTCTTGAGTTGGCATCTTGGCAGCCTTCTCCTTCCTTGCCTTCTCCTTCTTCTCTTGAGCTTGAACTGATGATGGATCATTCTCATTCATGACAACCTCATTGTCCTGAAAGTCTGGATAAAGTGGAAAATGTTCCTTATCCAATAGATATTTTCCTGTGCCCATCTTTGAGTTCATCTACTCCTGAATCTGAGGGGCATATCCACAGCTCCTCTTCTGATCTGCTGCAGTCCTCTTAATGGTTTCAACTATAAGGCTCACGACTTTGAATTTCTGAGGCACATCAAACAAATGCAACATGTTGATTTCATGCCCTCTGATCATGTTGTGGTCACCAGACTTAGGTAACAGAGTGTGCCTTAGGATCCTGTTGATTGTAGGCAGCCCTGACAGAAGAAAGTGGACTGATCCAAAAGAGAAAGTCTCTAGAGCTTTGTCTGGGATCTCCTTGTACATATGTGCCATGGTATTGTGTCCCATTTTCTTCTTGGCATATACATCCAGGTCATCATCATTTTCCTTTGGGGCATTTATCAGTTTTGCCCACTCCTCAACAGTTGACTGGTACCTTGTACCTTCAGACATCCAAACTATCCTCCCATCTGGATAGAAGTGTGATGTGGAGTAGAATTGCATGATAAGTTCATCATTCCAGTTTGTGAGCTTTTTCCCAACAAAATCTGCAACTCCACAAGCAACAAAACTGTCTTGCACTCCAGGATAGTGCTCTTCATTTTCCTTAATATAGGTCCAGTCGACCCACCTCATATCACAAACTATGGGCTTCTTATCCAACAAAATTGTCTCATAGAAGTCCTTCTGTTCCTTTGTATGGAACCTATAATCAACAGCAGTTCTTCTCCTTGTGGCATATGGATCTGCCATCCTCCATAGCCTCAACCCTGAATCTTTTCTGATGTTCATGTCCTCAGCCACAGGATGGGCATCATTGTGGTCTGGTATCTTGGTCTTGAGCTTCCTCAGAACTTGTCCTTCTTCATCTTCCTCCTCAGCAACCTCAGGCACTGGGGCCTTGTTCTTCTCAGCAGCTGGAATACTCCTGGTATTCCTTTTTGGTGCAAGCTTGGCCTTGGGGGCAGCTTTGGGTGCTTCCTTGGGCTTAGATGTTGCAGCCCCTGATCTAATAGCATCACCCATAAGCTTTGGTGCCTTGGGTGCTGGTGCAGCAACCTCTTCTTCCTCTTCCATCATGGAAGGTTGCCCAACAACTCTGGCTATGGTCTTCTTGACCCTTTCCTTCCTTTTCTTTCCTTCAGCAGTAGGCTCTTTGGATTGGGATTCCAAAGGAATTTGAGTGGAGACTCTGGCTTTGGACATTGGTTGTCTTCCTGCAGACCTTTTAATCTTCATGCCTGGCTTTGTATGCTTTGCTGAGCCATACTCCTTTTTGAGTACTACTTTCTTGGAAGTAGCCTCATCCTCTTCAGCTCTATAATCCTCATCTTCAGAGTCTGAAGTTCTCTTCTTCCTTTGCCTGGTAGCAGCCTTAGGCAGGTTGCTAGGAATGCTTCTGCTGCCTTCATCTGAAGTGCTGGAGGGACTAGTGCCATGTCTCATGTCAATCTGCCCTTCTGTCCTGTTCTGACTGTCACTCTGGTTTGACATGCTGCAAACACTGTCTGCTGACCCTATGAAGAGTTATAGATGAGATAGAGTGGATGAGCATCACAAAATGCAAAGATTTTTGCAAAAGAATGATTCAAAAATTCAGTTTTAGTTTTCCACAGAAAGCATTTCGGATCAACCGATTTTCAAACTCGGTGATACCGAGGCAGTTTTGGAACCTAAACTGATGAACTCGGTTGGACCGAGTCATAGTTCGGTGGCACCGAGACTGCTAGGGTTTCACAAAGTCCTAAAATCGGTCGCACCGATTAGCAATTCTCGGTCAGATCGAGAGTTACTAGTGCAATGGCATAAGCCAAATCGGTGGGACCGAGTTTTTCAACTCGGTGGGTCCGAGATGGTTTCGGCGGAAACCTAACCCTAAATTTTCAAATCTCATCTAATCTACGGATTGCATTGACTGGATAGGAGTGTTTCAATCGTGGCAAGAATCAATAAGAACACAATGTGCTAGGAATCAGACGAGGATAGCACAGTGATCGAGTCCATACCCTAGCTCGGCGATGAACTCGCTACGGCGGCAACGGCGGGGTTGAATTCCGTTGACGGCGGCGGAGACCAGCGACAGGAGGCGGCTGGCGACGAGGAGACGATCCGGAGACCTTGGAGGCAGAGCGAGCTATTGCGCGGGCGAAGGGGTTCGGAGAATTTCCAAATTTTTGCCCGTGACTATATATAGCCCGACCCTGTCGGTGTGACCGAGTGGAACAACTCGGTGGCACCGAGATGCATAACTGTGTACAGTTACAGCAACTCGGTGTGACCGAAAAGTTCAAATCGGTTGCACCGAGATTGAAAACCTAGATCGACTTAGTGATCTCGGTAGGACCGAAATGGAGGAATCGGTCAGACCGAGAATCACAAAGAAGTTTTGGAAGTTTAAGTCTATGACGAATCGGGGACTCCGAGTGCTCCTCACACAGAGTGGTTCGAATCTGACTTGATCAAATTTTGTGATGTAGCATGAATAGAGTTTGAGACGAGAAAAGCATAGATAGCTAGAGAAGGTTCTTAGGCATTCTTGTCCATCCACTTGGCCAAAAGAAGAAAGAACCAAACAATCAAAACAACAAGTGGATGTCCTTGAATGAGTAAAATATGCACCAACATGCTCACACAATAAGATGGCAAATGAAATATGTGGCAAAGCATGCACAACCAATTCTAGCATCTATCAAACAATTGGCGATGACTAGGTCATCTATATATGAGTATATTGACTTAGGAGTCAAATGATAAACATTTGATCATAGGTCATACTCATCGTTTAAGCTCAAGTGGGGTTACCACTTTTACATAATGCATTGATGTGTTCACACCATTAGAGTTGCTTTGACTCAATTCTTAGAGTTAAGCTCCCCCTAGATGTGAGATCCCCTTTAGAGGGATGAACTAACCTTGGGTTTTGTCGATGATGACTTCATGTAGGTGTTGAAGATGTGGATGCTCAATGTTGATGTAGATCATTTGGAGCAATCCTTTGGAGTGAGTTGCACTTTCAACTTGCCTACATGGGTTAGTCCCACAAGGAACAAACAAGAATATCCATAGACATAGAGTGATGCACACACAAGATGATGTCCATGAAATCATTAGGTTACCTTGTCCCTTGCCTTACCAACATGAGGGTTTGTGACTCCTTGAACTAGTGCAAGATGTGGAAGTTGATTGCACTTGTCCTTGCCATAATGATATGAGTGAAGAATGTTGGCGGAGTCACCCTCAAGAACTCTCTAGTTCTTCTTCTTCGGGATCCACATCATCTTGATGGGAATCCTTGGAGTTGTAGTTGTACTTGATGAAGTAGAACTTGACGTAGTCTTGGGAACCCACTTGAACGAGGCCTTAGGTGCTTCTTCAAATGCATCAATCTCTTCTTGAAGCTTGTCCTTGCCTTTGTTCTTGTGATCTTGTGGTGGAAGATCATCTTGTGCTTGTGTTCCCTTGAAGGAAGTAGGATCATACTTCTCTTGTTGAGGAACAAACTTCGTCTTGGGGTATTGATCTTCTTCCCACTCAACTCCATTGGCATTGAACTTTCGTTCAAAACCAACACCTTGATTCTTCCGGTGTCTTCCTTGCTTGCGTACAATTTCCTCGAATTGCTTACTCCCGGCAAGGCTCTTGTAAACACCTTTCTCTATAATTCCCTTCAATAAGCTATTTTCTTGCTCAAGTGTAACTTGGCTAAGAGAATCATTAGTGGAATCAAGAGAACTACTAGAAGCAACAATATTGACATTATTATTGTTACTACTAGAGGAAGTATCTTTCTTGTACTTGTTACTAGACTTGACTTGAGGCATGTAAGTAGATAGGAGTAAACGCTTGGCAATGTAAGAAGAACTTTTCTTATGGAGATCATCATTGATTGCTTTTAAGAACTCATGCTCTTGCTCAAGATTGAGCTTTTCAAAGCGTAACTTCTCTGAGCCCTTAAAAGTTCTCGATGATCTTCGAAGATAGTTTCATGAGCCAACTTAAGAGTGTTTAGTTCTTTAGTTAGTAGCTCAATCTTCTCCTTATCATTGTCATTCGTTTTATCTTTATTAGCATGATTAATTGACGTTTCATCATAGTATTCATCACTAGAGTTGTCAACAAGTAAATCATCATCCACAAGCAAGTCATCTTCATCACTATTGAAATCAACATACTCAGGATGTGTTACCTTTGGACCTTTGGCCATGAAGCATCTTCCAATTCCTTCATTTGGTGAATCAAATATGTCGTAGGAGTTGGTTGACACAAGTGCTAGACCGGCAACACCTTCATCTTGAGTATATTCGGAGTCGGAGTGATAGCTTCTCTCGGAGTGTTTGTCGGAGTCGGAGCCGGATACCCATTCACCAACATGAGCTTGATGTCTTCGTTTTGTGTAGCTCCTTGATGACTTGTCCTTCCTTTTCGAATCCTTGCTTCTCCGTGAGGGTCTTCGTTCATAACGATCATCTCTACTCCTCCTCTCTCTTGGTGGTGATTCTTCTCTTTTGCTTCTTCTTTCTGGAGAATCTTCTCTTATTTTGTAGGGTGCCGTACACTCATTGGAATAGTGTCCAGGCCTCCCACAATTGTAGCAATTGCGCTCTTGACTAGAAGATCTTTTGTCATGGTAAGACCTTGACTTGGAGCTTCATTCTTTGCTTCTACTCTTGTAGAATTTGTTGAAGTTCTTCACCATTAAGCTCAATTCTTCATTGAAGGTTTGGTTCTCACTTGATGATGTGGGGGCTTCACTTGAGGCTTCGTAAGCACCACTTGACTTGTCGTGAAGGTCGTCCTTATCCTTGAGTGACATCTCATGAGCAATAATTCTTCCAATGACTTCCGTTGGCTTGAGATCTTTGTAGTTTGGCATCATTTGGATCAATGTGCACACCGTATCATACTTTCCATCCAATGCACTTAGGATCTTCTTGATGATGAATCTGTCAGTCATCTCTTCACTCCCTAAGCCGGCAATCTCATTTGTGACAAGTGCAAGCCTAGAGTACATTTCGGCGACACCTTCACCATCCTTCATTTTGAACTTGTCAAGCTGACTTTGGATCACATCCAACTTGGATTCCTTGATGGATTCGGTACCTTCATGCATATCAATCAAAGTATCCCAAATTTCCTTTGCATTCTCAAGACGGCTGATTTTGTTGAATTCTTCAGGGCACAATCCGTTGAAGATGATATCACAAGCTTGAGCGTTGTATTGCAGCATCTTCAATTCTTCCGCATTAGCTTCACGGTTCGGCTCTCTCCCATCAAAGAATTCACCTTGCAAGCCAATACAAATAATTGCCCAAACGGCAGGGTTATGTCCGAGAATATGCAATTTCATCTTATGCTTCCAACTAGCAAAGTTAGTACCATCAAAGTAAGGACCTCTACGGTGATAATTTCCCTCACTGGAAGCCATACTCTCCTAGGTTGTGAAACCAAGGCTATGACCACCAAAGCTATGGAAATCAAAGCAACCAAGCTCTGATACCACTTGTAGGACCTTGAAGTATGTCTAGAGGGGGATGATTAGACTACTTGACCAATTAAAAACTTAACCTTTTCCCAATTTTAGAGTTTGGTAGATTTTAGCTATCTTAGGATAAGTCAAGCAATCATCACACAAATCAAGCAAGCATGCAAAGAGTATATGGGCAGCGGAAATTAAAGCATGTAACTTGCAAGAAAGTAAAGGGAAGGGTTTGGAGGATTCAAATGCAAATGGAGACACGGTTGTTTTTGGCGTGGATCCGATAGGTGGTGCTATCGTACATCCACGTTGATGTAGACTTCAACCCACGAAGGGTAACGGTTGCGCGAGTCCACGGAGGGCTCCACCCACGAAGGGTCCACGAAGAAGCAACCTTGTCTATCCCACCATCGCCGTCGCCCACGAAGGACTTGCCTCACTAGCGGTAGATCTTCACGAAGTAGGCGATCTCCTTGCCCTTACAAACTCCTTGGTTCAACTCCACAATCTTGTCGGAGGCTCCCAAGTGACACCTAGCCAATCTAGGAGACACCACTCTCCAAGAAGTAACAAATGGTGCGTTGATGATGAACTCCTTGCTCTTGTGCTTCAAATGATAGTCTCCCCAACACTCAACTCTCTCTCATAGGATTTGGATCTGGTGGAAAGAGGATTTGAGTGGAAAGCAACTTGGGAAGGCTAGAGATCAAGATTCATATGGTAGGAGCGGAATATCTTGGTCTCAACACATGAGTAGGTAGTTCTTTCTCAGAAATGGTAAGTTGGAAGTGTAGGTTTAGTCTGATGGCTCTCTCCATGGATGAAGAGGAGGTGGAGGGGTATATATAGCCTCCACACAAAATCTAACCATTAAACACAATTTACCAAACTCGGTGGGACCGATTCAACAGACTCGGTCGGACCGATTTAGTAAACCTAGTGACCGTTAGTGTTTTTTGGTGGGACTGACATGCAACTCGGTAAGACCGATTCGGTTAGGGTTAGGGCATAACGTAATCTTGGTAAGACCGATTACACAAACTCGGTGAGACCGATTTTGGTAATAAGCTTTCCAGAGAGTTGGTCAGGTAAACTCGGTGGGACCGATTTGCTCTTTTCGGTGAGACCGAAGTGTTACAAAAGGGAAACAGAGAGTTTACATTGCAATCTCGGTGGGACCGGTCGCTCACTTCGGTTAGACCGAAACATAACAAAGGGAAACAGAGAGATTACAATCCCATCTTGGTGAGACCGAGATCCCTATCGGTAGAACCGATTTGCCTAGGATTTGTGGCAGTGGCTATGACTTTTGAAATCGGTGGCGTCGGATAGGAAGAATCGGTGTGACCGGTTTTGGCTTAGGGTTTAGGTCATTTGTGGATGTGAGAAAGTAGCTGAGGGTTTTGGAGCATATCACTAAGCACATGAAGCAAGAGGCTCATTAAGTAACACCTCATCCCTCCTTGATAGTATTGGCTTTTCCTATAGACTCAATGTGATCTTGGACCACTAAAATGTAAAATGAAGAGACTTGAGCTTTTGAGCTTGAGCCAATCCTTTGTCCTTAGTATTTTGAGGGATCCACTTTCATCATCCATGCCATGCCATTCATTGAGCTTTCCTGAAATAATAGTCTTGGAATAGCATTAGCTCAATGAGCTATATGCTGTTATGAATTACCAAAACCACCTAGGGATAGTTGCACTTTTTGGTAATTGATCACAACATATAGATCAAAGCTTCGACAAATGATAATAAGATTGAAAAACATCATTGCTTTGAGAAGTAGGTGATAAGCAAGAGCTCCCCCTAAATTTGTGCATAGTTTAAGTTTTGCTTTGGACTGCAAATGCACAAGGAGTTAGGCTCATGGGTTACTCTTCCATGTCACATACATCTTGGTGGAGCGCTCAAAATGATAAAGATTGAACACATGCACTCATCACCAAGCAAGGTGAATGATCACATAGGATAGATAAGATAATATCATCAAACATGCATAAGTGTAGCTTATGATCAAACACATGATCATCAATGTCTCACAAGAATAGCATAGTATCTCAAGCAATCAAAAGCAAACAAGTTTGAACCACCAAATCAAGAGAGAACAAAAGCAACACACTCTCTCTCTCACGAAGCCTATGATCTATACATTTTGCTCCCCCTTTGGCAACAAGTTACCAAAAAGTTCATAGAAAATGCATAGTGCTAGATCGTCTCTCAGGATTGATCTTCAGGTGGTGGTGTAGAGATGGCTCCTTGGACGAAGGCTTCAGTTGATGTAGAGGGAGCTGGAGGAGTTGGTGCTGGAGCTGGTTGCACTGGAGCTGTAGGAGCTGTAGCTGGTGCAGATGACGTGGCTCTAGTGTCTGGCACGGGCACTGCAGCTGACCTTTGAGCTATAGGCACTCTGGCAAAGACATTTGTGGTAGTCTTGCCCTTCCTCTCCTGCATGTCATCCTGGAGCTGCTCCACAATTGACTGAATCTCAGTTACTTTGACATCTAGATCATAGAATTTTTGTTCCATGATTCTTTCCAAGCTCTCCTGATTTTGAGTGAGGGTGGCCAATCCCTTCTCAATCCTCAGAGATGATGCTATGAAGTAACCAAGCTGCTCGTGCTTGTTCTTCAAGAAATACTCAGATGCCTCCTCTTGAGTTGGCATCTTGGCAGCCTTCTCCTTCCTTGCCTTCTCCTTCTTCTCTTGAGCTTGAACTGATGATGGATCATTCTCATTCATGACAACCTCATTGTCCTCAAAGTCTGGATTAAGTGGAAAATGTTCCTTATCCAATAGATATTTGCATGTGCCCATCTTTGAGTTAATCAACTCCTGAATCTGAGGGGCATATCCACAACTCCTGTTCTGATCTGCTGCAGTCCTCTTAATGGTTTCAACTATAAGGCTCGTGACTTTGAATTTCTGAGGCACATCAAACAAATGCAACATGTTGATTGCATGCCCTCTGATCATGTTGTGTTCACCAGACTTAGATAACAGAGTGTGCCTTAGGATCCAGTTGATTGTAGGCAGCCCTGATAGAAGAAAGTGGACTAATCCAAAAGAGAAAGTCTCTACAGCTTTGTCTGGTATCTCCTTGTACATATGTGCCATGGTATTGTGTCCCATTTTCTTCTTGGCATATCCGTGGGCAGAAGAAAGTGGACTGATCCAAAAGAGAAAGTCTCAAGTATCCGTGGGCATGATTATACGATATGCATCACACAATCTCAGATTCATCCAACCAACATAAAAGTACTTCAAAGAGTGTCCCAAAGCTACTACCGGAGAGTCAATAACGTGTGCTAACCCCTATGGATAGGTTCCCAAGTGTCACAAAACACGCAAGTTGATCAGCAAAACATACATCAAGTGGATCAATAGAATAACCCATTGTCACCACGGTTATCCCACGCAAGACATACATCAAGTGTTCATAAAAAGACTCAATCTGATAAGATAACTTCAAAAGGGGAAACTCAATTCATCACAAGAGAGTAGAGGGGGAGAAACATCATAAGATCCAACTACAATAGCAAAGCTCGGGATACATCAAGATCGTGCCATAGAAGAACACGAGAGAGAACACAAGAGAGAGAGAGAGAGATCAAACACATAGCTACTGGTACATACCCTCCTCATCATGGATAGTGCCGGGATGATGAAGATGGCCTTAGGTGATGGGATCCCCCTCCGGTAGGGTGCCCGAACAGGGTCCCAATTGGCTTTTGGTGGCTACAGAGGCTTGCGGCGGCGGAACTCCCGATCTATTTTCTGTTCTGGAAGTTTTAGGGTACGTAGGTATATATGGGTGCAGGGGGTACGTCGGTGGACCTCCGGGTGGCTCACGAGGTAGGGGGCGCGCCCAGGGGGGAGGGTGCGCCCCCCACCCTCGTGGGCAACCCGGGACTCCCCTGGTGTGCACTCCAAGCCCATCAGGTTGGTTTCCTTGCAAAATTAACTTCTCCAGTTGATTTCGTTCCGTTTTCACTCCGTCTGATATTCCTTTTCCTCGAAACACTGAAATAGGCATAAAACAGCAAATCTGGGCTGGGCCTCCGGTTAATAGGTTAGTCCCAAAAATAATATAAAAGTGGATAATAAAGCCCAATATTGCCTAAAGCAGTAGATAAAAGTAGCATGGAGCAATCAAAAATTATAGATACATTGGAGACATATCACTGGTACATACCCTCAGCCCCGAGGGTGAACTACTCCCTCCTCGTCATGGATAGCGCCGGAATGATGAAGATGGCCACCGGTGAGGGATCCCCCCTCCGGCAGGATGCCGGAACAGGCTCCCGAGAGGGTTTTGGTGGCTACAGAGGCTTGTGGCGGTGGAACTCCCGATCAATCTTCGTATTCGATGGTTTTAGGGTAGATGGGAATATATAGGTGAAAGAAGTTGGTCGAGGGAGCCATGAGGGGCCCATGATATAGGTGGGCGCGCCCTCCTATCTCCTAGCCTCCTTGAAGCTTCATTGGCTTGTACTCCAAGTCTCCCGGATCATGTTCGTTCAAAAATCACGCTCCCGAAGGTTTCATTCCATTTGGACTCTGTTTGATATTCCTTTTCTTCGAAACACTGAAACAGGCAATAAAACAGCAATATGGGCTGGGCCTCTGGTTAATAGGTTAGTCCCAAAAGTAATATAAAAGTGTATAATAAAGCCCGTAAACATTCAAAATAGATAATAAAATAGCATGAATGCTTCATAAATTATAGATACGTTGGAGACGTATCAATACACTGGGCATCAAAGATCGTCACCAGTGCAATTAAACATGCCAACAAAATAATATACAAAACCGGCAGCACTTCAATAGAGTTCAAGAATGGTTAGCCCTGCTCGGGGGCTGCAGCACAAGCAGCTGAGCAAGCTGATGAGGTTGCGCTTGTTTGACACTTATATCCTGCTCACTCTAAAAGATAAACAAGCAGACAGATGACAGGATTTGCACATATAAGTATCAGCGCTGACAATTCATCACATTTCTTACCAACGAATAAAGTGACATAGTTTAAAATAGCATTTTCACGTCAAGATATGGCAGGAAATGACATTGTGAAGGAGTTGGCAGCTTCACGACACCACTGGATTACAGATCAAGAACTCATAAGTATCAATGGTTAGTGTGCTGTCAATTTATCCCATTTCAGATTGGCAAAATAAGATCACTTGCTCTGTAGAGTTTAATTTACATGGTATGAAGAAGGAACTTGCACTACTGGAATCAGAGGATTTGCCATCAGCCCCTTCTTTGTCGTCTGCTAGCTGAGGGCAAAGGAGGTCTTTGCTGTCTGTTTCCAAAAAACAGACGACAAAGAACTGGCTGATGGCAAAGATCATATTTGCCATCAGCTAGTTCTTTGCCATCCGCTAGAGGACGGCAAAGAAGCTTTGCCGTCGGATAGCGGACGGGAAAGAGGGAGGGGGCCCCACTGACGAGCTGCTTAAAAAACCTTAACTCCCCGCCCCACCTCTTTGCCGTCTGCTAGCGGACGGCAAAGAGCAAAAAAGCGGACGGCAAAGGGGGGCGGACGGCAAAGATTTAACCTATCCAACGGCGGCCGCGCCCCACCCCGCCCCTCTCTCTCTGTTTCTCTCCCTCTTCACACATGCGTCGCCGCCCCCACCACTCTCCGCCGCCCCGTCACCCCACCACCCCGCCGACCCACC
>NC_057798.1:492674779-492675353 GCF_018294505.1 Triticum aestivum
TCCTCCACCGGCCACCTCCTCCACCGGCCCTGCCCCAGGTGAGCTCTACCTCCTCTTTTTTCTGTTTTTTTAGTTTTAGGTTTATGTTTAGTTTAGATTTAGTTTTAGGTTTAGTTTTAGGTTTAGATTTAGTTTTTTCCTTTTTTCTGTTTTTTTAGTTTTAGGTTTATGTTTAGTTTAGATTTAGTTTTAATTTTAGTTCTAGTTTTAGATTTAGGTTTAGTTTTAGGTTTAGTTTAGGTTTAGGAAAGAAGAAGACGAAAAAAGAGGAGAGGAGGAGAGGAAGAAGAGGAAAAAGGAAAGGAAGAAGAATAAGAGGAGGAGAAGAAAAAAGAAGAAGAGGAAGAAGAAGAAGAAGAAAGAGGAGAGGAGGAGAAGAAGAAGAGGAAAAAGGAAAGGAGGAGGAGGAAGAAGAAGAAGAAGAAGAAGAAGAAGAAGGAAAAAAGGAAGAAAAGGAAGAAAAGGAAGAAGAGGAAGAAGAAGAAAAGGAAAAAAGAGGGAAAAAACACCGACCCGGCACGGAACCCCGACCCCGACCCGGCACCTCGACACGACACCCCGACCCCGAGACCCC